>NC_053024.1:547255156-547446279 GCF_003073215.2 Triticum urartu | reverse complement strand
GGCATTGAGAGCAATTTCTCACGCACCCACCACTTCGTCTGGACGCACAAGGGACATGAAGTGTCATATATGCAAAGGTGGCAGGCACTTGATGAAGGACTGCCCAAATAAACGTACATTCATTGTGCGGGAAGATGGTGAGTACTCTTCTGCCAGTGATTTGGATGAAGATACACGTGCTATGCTTGCCATTGATAATGTAGGTGACACTGAGGAGAATGACACGGAGGCAATACATGTTAATGCTGCAATGGTAGATCAACACCCAAGCCTTGTAACCATGCGAGTACTTAGTGCCCAGGTGGGGCGTACTAAGATGCCTCAACATCATAATCTTTTTCAAACTAAGTTTGTTGTCAAAGGACATTCCGTTCGTGTGATCATTGATGGTGGAAGCTGCAATAATTTGGCGAGTATGGAGATGGTCGAGAAACTTTGCCTCACCACTACAAGACACCCCCATCCATATTGCATCCAATGGTTCAACGACTGTGGTAAGTTGAAGGTAACACGTTGTGTGAGAGTCCCTTTTACACTTGGTTCATATCATGATTATGTTGACTGCGATGTCGTACCTACGCAAGCTTGTTCTTTATTGTTAGGTCGACCTTAGCAATATGATAATAGTGTTATCCATCATGGTAGAACAAATTCACACACTCTTGTGTTTGAAGGAAAAACCATTAGCTTGCTTCCAATGACCCCCGATGAAATAATAAATGATGGGAAAGCTAAATCACTGGATCATGCTACATACAGTATGCTTGCTATCAATTCTGAAATTTTTCCGTTGAGAGTTCCAACTTCTGAACTGGACATACCGCATGCTCAGATAGTTCATTTGTGTCCCCATAATTCATATATAGACTCTTTGTGGGATAGCACTTATCATGATATTCCTAATGGTGCTATAACAAATTTATCGCATCCTCATGAGCTAACACATTTGGAATGTCCTATATGCGTTGCATGTATTATTGCTTTGCTTTATGGTGTGTTCCAGATAAATGAAAGCCGAGGACGACTTTGTTTTCAAGGACGGAAGGATGATGTGAACATAGCTGTCATAAAAATGTCTACAAATATTACACGTCAAATTAATAACTAGGTACTTTCGCTTCTTTGTACACATGATTTAACTGACATGAATACGATACTACGCTCATTATTCGTTTTATTTTTAATCATCAGGAATAAAGGAACCAAAAGACCAGTTAAATGAAATAACACTCTTTGCATTCACCGAACCATCACGTGCACAAGGAGCGAAGGATTTGGAATTTACTTCATGGACCAATATCAACCACGTAGGCGGGCCTTCGGGATTTTGGTTCCTACTCCACCACGTGCTTGCATCAAAGTCCAGCAAGGTCGGCCCCTGTATGGCCTTTGTGCAGTCCAAGGGTGGTTGACAGATGCCTTCGACCGGAGACAGTCCGGCTGGGATACAACAACGTACACATGCACATCTACGTTCAATAAATAGCTGTCATTTGTTAGGGTTTAGACTCGGGTTTTGTTTAGAGAAGTTTAGCTATTGCTACTTTTATTTGTGGTCGCTCGTAGCGGCTAGTGCGGCCATCAAGGCATCCTATCGGAACCCCAATTTGTGAGATTTATTCATCTAGCATATCCGCAATTCTTAGATTGCTTGGCTATTATTTTCTTGCATGTTCTTCGATTTGCTTGCAGGAAAAATCCTTCGTGGATAGGTCGATAGCGCCGTTGGCTCGGTCGATAACACCGTGGAGTTGGTTCAGCGATTGCCGTGGATATCAGTTGTCTACGGTTCTCCCTGTACATTTGGTAGCCGGATCGTGAGGGTCAAGTCCCACAAAAATCATAGCTATCCTCTCTCATCGAAAGATCGGGCCCCTGTTCACATCACCAACACAAGAGGTATCGAGCATGGTTTGATCATTACGAGAAAGTCGAGCATAAAAGTTTTGGATAATAATTTCTCTTGAGAGCTCATGATTGGGGCATGAATGTAACATGGACTTAAGCCTCACCAAGCTAGAGCTATACTTTCTCCTTCATGAGGCCAAAAAATAATATATAATTCCGATCACGATCAACTAGATGCATATGATAATTTTTTTGATGGAACTCCAATTTCAAGTGATTCCAATTCCAAGATCCAATATCATCGCATAGCCTATACCATGCCAGTGCTTTTCCCTTCAAAGATAAAGGGAAAACCTTTTCATAACTTCATCTCTGGTAAACCTGCAAGCTTGAACAATCCATAAATTTGTTCTACATATATCAAGTGCATATCAGGATGTTCGGTTCCGTCTCCTGCATAAGGATTAGCTAGCAGTTGTTCTATCATACCCGAAGGAATTTCATATTCAATATTTTTAGTAGGTGCAGTATGTTGAGGGGTAGCTAATTGTGGTTCCGGTCGAGGTGAAGATACCCCGAACAAACCCCTCAAAGGATTGTTTTCCATAGTAACAAGTGACAATAAATTTAAGCAAACTATATAAATATTTCCTTACCAAATGTTGGGGAACGTAGTAATTTCAAAAAAATCCTACGCATACGCAAGATCATGGTGATGCATAGCAACGAGAGGGGAGAGTATCGTCCACGTACCCTCATAGACCATAAGCGGAAGCGTTATGAGAATGCAGTTGATGTAGTCGAACGTCTTCACGATCCCACTGATCCAAGTACCGAACGCACGGCACCTCCGAGTTCAGCACACGTTCAGCTCGATGACGTCCCACAAACTCCGATCTAGCAGAGCTTCACGGGAGACTACCGTCAGCATGACGGCGTGATGACGGTGATGATGTTGCTAACGACGCAGGGCTTTGCCTAAGCACTGCTACGATATGATCGAGGTGGATTATGGTGGAGGGGGGCACCACACACGGCTTGGAACAATCAACTTGTATGTCCTAGGGTGCCCCCTCCCCCGTATATAAAGGAGTGGAGGAGGGGGAGGGCCGGCCCTCTACTATGGCGCGCCCTGGGGAGTCCTACTCTCATCGGGAGTAGGATTCCCCCCTTCCATGTAGTAGGAGTAGGAGAGAAGGAAAGGGAAAAGATAAGAGAAGGAAGGAGGGGGCGCAGCCCCTTCCCCTAGTCCAATTCGGACTAAGCCTTGGGGGGCAGCCTCCCCTCTCTCTTTCCCCTAAGGCCCAATAAGTCCCATATACTCCCCGGCGAATTCCCGTAACTCTCCGGTACTCCGAAAAATACCCGAATCACTCGGAACCTTTCCGATGTCTGAATATAGTCGTCCAATATATTGATCTTTATGTCTCGGCCATCTCGAGACTCCTCTTCATGTTCCCGATCTCATCCGGGACTCTGAACTACCTTCGGTACATCAAAACACATAAACTCATATTACCGATAGTCACCGAACGTTAAGCGTGCGGACCCTATGGGTTCGAGAACTATGTAGACATGACCGAGACACGTCTCCGGTCAATAACCAATAGTGGAACCTGGATGATCATATTGGTTCCTACATATTCTATGAAGATCTTTATCGGTCAAACCGCATAACAACATACGTCGTTCCCTTTGTCATCGGTATGTTACTTGCCCGAGATTCGATCGTTGGTATCTCAATACCTAGTTCAATCTCGTTACCGGCAAGTCTATTTAATCGTTCCGTAATGCATCATCCCGCAACTAACTCATTAGTCATAATGCTTGCAAGGCTTATAGTGATGTGCATTACCAAGAGGGCCCAGAGATACCTCTCCGACAATCGGAGTGACAAATCCTAATCTCGATCTATGCCAACTCAACAAGCACCATCGGAGACACCTGTAGAGCACCTTTATAATCACCCAGTTACGTTGTAACGTTTGGTAGCACACAGAGTGTTCCTCCGGTACTCGGGAGTTGCATAATCTCATAGTTATAGGAACATGCATAAGTCATGAAGAAAGCAATAGCAGTAAACTAAAACGATCAAGTTCTAAGCTAACAGAATGGGTCAAGTCAATCACATCATTCTCTAATGATGTGATCCCGTTAATCAAATGACAACTCATGTCTATGGCTAGGAAACTTAACCATCTTTGCTTCAACGAGCTAGTCAAGTAGAGGCATACTAGTGACACTTTGTTTGTCTATGTATTCACACATGTACTAAGTTTACGGTTAATACAATTCTAGCATGAATAATAAACATTTATCACGATATATGGAAATAAACAATAACTTTATTATTGCCTCTAGGGCATATTTCCTTAAGTCTCCCACTTGCACTAGAGTCAATAATCTAGTTCACATCTTTATGTGATTAGTTCACATCTCCATGTGACAAATACCCAAAGGGTTTACTAGATTCAATAATCTAGTTCACATCGCTATTTGATTAACACCCAAAGAGTGATCATGTTTTGCATGTGAGAGAAGTTTAGTCTACGGGTCTGCAACATTCAGATCCGTATGTATTTTGCAAATTTCTATGTCTACAATGCTCTGCACGGAGCTACTCTAGCTAATTGCTCCCACTTTCAATATGTATCCAGATCGAGACTTAGAGTCATCTAGATCGATGTAAAAATCTTGCATCGACGTAACTCTTTACGACGAGTTCTTTTATCACCTCCATAACCTAGAAATATTTCCTTAGTCCTGTAAGGATAATTTTGACCGTTGTCCAATGATCTACTCCTAGATCACTATTGTACTCCCTTGCTAGAAAAATGCTAAGGTATACAATAGGACTGGTAAACAATATATCATACTTTATAGAACCTATGACTGAGGCATAGGGAATGACTTTTAATTCTCTTTCTATTTTCTGCCGTGGTCGGGTTTTGAGTCTCTACTCGACTTCACACCTTGCAACACAGGCAAGAACTCCTTCTTTGATTGATCCATTTTGAACTACTTCAAAATCTTGTCAAGGTATGTACTCATTGAAAAAACTTATCAAGCATCTTGATCTATCTCTATAGATCTTGATGCTCAATGTGTAAGTAGCTTCATCGAGGTATTTCTTTGAAAAACTCTTTTCAAACACTCCTTTATGATTTCCAAAAAAATTCTACATTATTTCCGATCAACAATATGTCATTCACATATACTTGTTAGAAATGCTGTAGTGCTCCCAATCACTTTCTTGTAAATACAGGCTTCATCGCAAGTCTGTATAAAACCATATGCTTTGATCACTTTATCAAAGCATATATTCCAACTCCGAGATGCTTGCACCAGTCCATAGATGGATCACTGGAGCTTGCTCACTTTGTTAGCACCTTTAGGTTTGACAAAACCTTTTGGTTGCATCATATACAACTCTTCTTTTAAGAAATCCATGAAGGAGTACAGTTTTTGACATCCATTTGCCAGATTTCATAAAGTGCGGCAACTGCTAACATGATTCGGACAGACTTTTAAGCATCGATACGATTGAGAAAATCTTATCGTAGTCAACACCTTGAACTTGTCGAAAACATTTTGCGACAATTCGAGCTTTGTAGATAGTAACACTACTATCAGCGTACGTCTTCCTCTTGAAGATCCATTTATTCTTAATGACTCACCGATCATCGGGAAAGTCAATCAAAGTCCATACTTTGTTTTCATACATGGATCCCATCTCAGATTTCATGGCCTCAAGCCATTTCGCGGAATCTGGGCTCATCATCGCTTCCTCATAGTTCGTAGGTTCGTCATGGTCTAGTAACATGACTTCCAGAAAGGATTACCGTACCACTCTGGTGCGGACCATACTCTGGTTGTCCTACAAGGTTCAGTAGTAACTTGATCTGAAGTTTCATGATCATCATCATTAGTTTCCTCACTAATTGGTGTGAGATCACTAGAACTGATTTCTGTGATGAACTACTTTCCAATTCGGGAGAAGGTACAATTACCTCATCAAGTTCTACATTGCTCCCACTCACTTGTTTCGAGAGAAACTCCTTCTCTACAAAGGATCCACTTTTAGCAACAAAGATCTTGCCTTTGGATCTGTGATAGAAGGTGTACCCAGTAGTTTCCTTTGGGTATTCTATGAAGACACATTTCTCCAATTTGGGTTCGAGCTTATCAGGTTGAAACTTTTTCACATAAGCATCGCAACCCAAAAATTTAAGAAACGACATCATAGGTTTCTAGCCAAACCGTAGTTCATATGGTGTCATCTCAACGGATTTAGATGGTGCCCTTTTTAACGTGAATGCAGCTGTCTCTAATGCATAACCCCAACATGATAGTGATAAATCGGTAAGAGACATCATAGATCGCACCATATCTAATAAAGTACGGTTGTGACGTTCGGACACACCATTACGCTATGGTGTTCCAGGTGGCGTGAGTTGTGAAACTATCCCGCATTGTTTCAAATGAAGACCAAACTCGTAACTCAAATATTCTCCTCCACGATCAGGTCGCAGAAACTTTACTTTCTTGTTATGATGATTTTCCACTTCACTCTGAAATTCTTTGAACTTTTCAAATGTTTCAGACTTATGTTTCATCAAGTAGATATACCCATATCTGCTCAAATCATCTGTGAAGGTCAGAAAATAACGATACCCGCCGCGAGCCTCAACACTCATCGGACCGCATACATCAGTATGTATTATTTCCAATAAGTCAGTTGCTTGCTCCATTGTTCCGGAGAACGGAGTCTTAGTCATCTTGCCCATGAGTCATGGTTCGCAAGCATCAAGTGATTCATAATGAAGTGATTCCAAAAACCCATCAGCATGGAGTTTCTTCATGCGCTTTACACCAATATGACTTAAACGATAGTGCCACAAATAAGTTGCACTATTATTATTAACTTTGCATCTTTTGGCTTGAAAATTATGAATATGTGTATCACTATGATCAAGATTCAAGAAACCATTTATTTTGAGTGTATGACCATAGAAGGTTTTATTCATGTAAATAGAACAACAATTATTCTTTGACTTAAGTGAATAACCGTATTGCAATAAACATGATCCAATCATATTCATGCTTAGCGCAAACACCAAATAACATTTACTTTAGGTCCAACACTAATCGCGAAAGTATAGGAAGTGTGCGATGATGATCATATCAATTTTGGAACCACTTCCAACACACATCGTCACTTCACCCTTAACTAGTCTCTGTTCATTCTGCAACTCCCGTTTCGAGTTACTAATCTTAGCAACTGGACTAGTATCAAATACCGAGGGATTGCTATAAACACTAGTAAAGTACACATCAATAACATGTATATCAAATATACCTTTGTTCACTTTGCCATCCTTCTTATCTGCCAAATACTTGGGGCAGTTCTGCTTCCAGTGACCAGTCCCTTTGCAGTAGAAGCACTTAGTCTTAGGCTTAGGTCTAGACTTGGGCTTCTTCACTTGAGCAGCAACTTGCTTGCCGTTCTTCTTGAAGTTCCCCTTCTTCCCTTTGCACTTTTCTTGAAACTAGTGGTCTTGTCAACCATCAACACTTCATGCTTTTCTTGATTTCTACCTTAATTGATTTCCGTATCATGAAGAGCTTGGGAATCGTTTCCGTTATCCCTTCCATATTATAGTTCATCATGAAGTTCTAGTAACTTGGTGATAGTGACTAGAGAATTCTGTCAATCACTACCTTATCTGGAAGATTAACTCCCACTTGATTCAAGTGATTGTAGCACTCAGACATTCTGAGCACATGCTCACTAGTTGAGCTATTCTCCTACATTTTGTAGGCAAAGTACTTGTCAAAGGTCTCATACCTTTCGACATGGGCATGAGTCTGAAATACTAATTTCAACTCTTGGAACATCTTATATGCTCCGTGGCATTCAAAACATTTTTGAAGTCCTGGTTCTAAGCCGTAAAGCATGGTGCACTAAACTATCAAGTAGTCATCATACCGAGCTTTGCCAAACGTTCATAACGTCTGCATATGCTCCTGCAATAGCTCCGTCACCTAGCGGTGCATCAAGGACATAATTCTTCTGTGCAGCAATGAGGATAATCCTCAGATCACGGATCCAATCCGCATCATTGCTACTAACATCTTTCAATTTATTTTTCTCTAGGAACATATCAAAAATAAACGGGTAAGCTATGTGCGAGCTATTGATCTACAACATAGATATGCAAATACTATCAGGACTAAGTTCATGATAAATTTAAGTTCAATTAATCATATTACTTAAGAACTCCCACTTAGATAGGCATCCCTCTAGTCATCTAAATGATCACGTGATCCAAATCAACTAAACCATGTCCGATCATCACGTGAGATGGAGTAGTTTTCAATGGTGAACATCATTATGTTGATCATATCTACTATATGATTCATGCTCGACCTTTCGGTCTCCACTGTTCCGAGGCCATATCTGCATATGCTAGGCTCGTCAAGTTTAACCCGAGTATTTCTGCGTGTGCAAAACTGGCTTGCACCCATTGTATGTGAACGTAGAGCTTATCACACCTGATCATCACGTGGTGTCTCAGCACGACGAACTTTGGCAACGGTGCATACTCAGGGAGAACACTTGTACCTTGAAATTTATAGTAAGGGATCATATTATAAAGCTACCGCCGAACTAAGCAAAATAAGATGTATAAAAGATAAACATCACATGCAATCAAAAATATGTGACATGATATGGCCATCATCATCTTGTGCCTTTGATCTCTCCAAAGTACTGTCATGATCTCCATTGTTACCGGCATGACACCATGATCTCCATCATCTTGATCTTTTATCAACGTGTCATCACATGGTCGTCTCACCAGCTATTGCTTTTGAAACTATTGCTATCGTATAGTGATAAAGTAAAGCAATTACATGGCACTTGCATCTTATGCAATAAAGAGACAACCATAAGGCTCTTGCCAGTTGCCGATAACTTTAACAAAACATGACCATCTCATACAACAATTTATATCTCATCACGTCTTGACCATATCACATCACAACATGCCCTGCAAAAACAAGTTAGACATCCTCTACTTTGTTGTTGCAAGTTTTAGGTGGCTGCTACGGGCTGAGCAAGAACAGTTCTTACCTACGCATTAAAACCACAACGACATTTCGTCAAGTTAGTGTTGTTTTAACCTTCAACAAGGACCGGGCGTAGTCACACTCGGTTCAACTAAAGTTGGACAAACTGACACCCGCCAGCCACATGTGTGCAAAGCATGTTGGTAGAACCAGTATCGCGTAAGCATACGCGTAATGTCGGTCCGGGCCGCTTCATCCAACAATACCGCCGAACCAAAGTATGACATGCTGGTAAGCAGTATGACTTGTATCGCCCACAACTCACTTGTGTTCTACTCGTGCATATAACATCTACGCATAAACCTGGATCGGATGACACTGTTGGGGAACGTAGTAATTTCAAAAAATTTCCTACGCATATGCAAGATCATGGTGATGCATAGCAACAAGAGGGGAGAGTATCGTCCATATATCCTCGTAGACCGTAAGCGGAAGCATTATGAGAAAGCGGTTGATGTAGTCGAACGTCTTCATGATCCGACCGATCCAAGTACCGAACGCACAACACCTCCGAGTTCAGCACATGTTCATCTCGATGACGTCCCATGAACTCCAATCCAGCAGAGCTTCGAGGGAGAGTTCCGTCAGCACGACGGCGTGATGACGGTGATGATGTTGCTACCGATGCAGGGCTTCGCCTAAGCACTGCTACGATATGATTGAGGTGGATTATGGTGGAGGGGGGCACTGCACACGGCTTGGAACAATCAACTTGTGTGTCCTAGGGTGCCCCCTCCCCCGTATATAAAGGAGTGGAGGAGGGAGAGGGCCAGCCCTCTACTATGGCGCGCCCTGGGAAGTCCTACTCCCATCGGAGTAGGATTCCCCCCTTCCATGTAGTAGGAGTAGGAGAGAAGGAAAGGGAAAAGAGAAGAGAAGGAAGGAGGGGGCACATCCCCTCCCCCTAGTCCAATTCGGACTAAGCCTTGGGGGGTGGCGCAGCCTCCCCTCTCTCTTTCCTCTAAAGCCTAATAAGGCCCATATACTCCCCGGCGAATTCCCGTAACTCTCCGATACTTCGAAAAATACCTGAATCACCCGAAACCTTTTCGATGTCCGAATATAGTCGTCCAATATATCGATCTTTATGTCTCGGCCATTTCGAGACTCCTCGTCATGTACCCGATCTCATCCGGGACTCTGAAATACCTTCGATACATCAAAACACATAAACTCATATTACCGATCGTCACCGAACGTTAAGCGTGCGGACACTACGGGTTTGAGAACTATGTAGACATGACCGAGACACGTCTCTGGTCAATAACCAATAGCGGAACCTGGATGCTCATATTGGTTCCTACATATTCTACGAAGATCTTTATCGGTCAAACCGCATAACAACATACGTTGTTCCCTTTGTCATCGGTATGTTACTTGCCTGAGATTCGATCGTTGGTATCTCAATACCTAGTTCAATCTCGTTACCGGCAAGTCTCTTTACTCGTTCCGTAATGCATCATCCCGCAACTAACTCATTAGTCATAATGCTTGCAAGTCTTATAGTGATGTGCATTACCGAGAGGGCCCAGAGATACCTCTCCGACAATCGGAGTGACAAATCTTAATCTCGATCTATGCCAACACAACAAGCACCATCGGAGACACCTGTAGAGCACCTTTATAATCACCCAGTTACGTTGTGACGTTTGGTAGCACACAAAGTGTTCCTCCGGTACTCGGGAGTTGCATAATCTCATAGTTATAGGAACATGTATAAGTCACGAAGAAAGCAATAGCAGTAAACTAAAACGATCAAGTGCTAAGCTAACAGAATGGGTCAAGTCAATCACATCATTCTCTAATGATGTGATCCCGTTAATCAAATGACAAGTCATGTCTATGGCTAGGAAACTTAACCATCTTTGATTCAACGAGCTAGTCAAAGAGAGGCATACTAGTGACACTTTGTTTGTCTATGTATTCACACATGTACTAAGTTTCCGGTTAATACAATTCTAGCATGAATAATAAACATTTATCATGATATAAGGAAATAAATAATAACTTTATTATTGCCTCTAGGGCATATTTCCTTCACCAAAGGCGCTTCACTCCCCGGCAACGGCAAGTAAGAGTGTCAAACCCAACGAGGAGCAGAAGGAAATGACAAGTGGTTTTCAGCAAGGTAATGTCTGCAAGTGCTGAAACTGTAAGTAGCAGAGTAGTTTTATAGCAAGGTAATTTGTAATGAGCAAGTAACAATAGTAGTAAAAAAAGTGCAGCAAGGTAGCCCAATCCTTTTGGGGCAAAGAGCAGGCCAAAACGGTCTCTTATGATAAGCAAAGTGTTCTTGAGGGTACACGGGATTTTCATCTAGTCACTTTCACCATGTTGGTTCGATTTGTGTTCGATACTTTGATAATTTGATATGTGGGTGGACCGGTGCTTAGGTGCTGTTCTTACTTGAAAAAACCTCCTACTTATGATTAACACTTCCACAAGCATTCGCATCTACGAGAAAAGTATTAAGAATAAATTCTAACCATAGCATTAAACTTTTGGATGCAATCGGTCCCTTACGGAATAGCGCATAAGCTGGGGTTTAAGCTTCTGTCACTCTCGCAACCCATAATCTAATTGCTACTCCACAATGCATTCCCTTAGGCCCAAATATGGTGACGTGTCATGTTGTCGACGTTCACATGACACCACTAAGGGAATCACAACATACATATTATCAAAATATCAAACACATATCAAGTTCACATGATTACTTGCAACATGATTCTCCTGTGACCTCAAGAACAAAAGTAACTACTCACAAACGATAATCATGCTCAAGATCGAAGGGGTATTAAATAACATATTGGATATGAACATATAATCTTCCACCAAATAAACCATATAGTAATCAACTACAAGATGTAATCAACACTACTAGTCACCCACAAGCACCAATCTATAGTTCCGGTAACAAGATTGAACACAAGAGATGAACTAGGGTTTGAGATGAGATGGTGATGTTGAAGATGTTGATGGATATTTCTCTCCCCAGGATGGGAGAGTTGTTGGTGATGATGATGACGATGATTTCCCCCTCCGGGAGGGAAGTTCCCCCGGCGGAATCGCTCCGCCAGAGGGAAAAAGTGCTCCTGCCCAAGTTCCGCCTCGAGACGGTGGCACTCCGTACCGAAAGTCCTCCCCTTATTTTTCTAGGTCAAAATGACTTATATACCAGAAGATGGGAACCGGAGGTGGGCCTGGTTGAGCACAACCCACCAGGGCGCGCCCAGGTGGGTTGTGCCCACCTTGTAGGCCCCCTCTGGTGGTTATTTGCTCCAATATTCATCATATAATTGAGAAAAAAATCTCTGTGAAGTTTCAGCTGGTTTGGAGATGTGCAGAATAGATGGCCTGACGTAGCTTTTCCAGGTCCAGATTTCCAGCTACCGGAATTCTCCCTCTTTGTGTATACCTTCCATATTATGAGAGAAAAGGCATTAGAATTACTAAAAAAAGCATTATTATGGGTAAAAACATCATAAATAATAGTAAGAAAACATGATGCAAAATGGACGTATCAGCGGGGCACCACGCTCCTCCTTTGGCCCTCTCCTCTACGTGCAGCGACGGTCGGCGGCCGGTGAGAAGACGAGGGTGGAGACCGGAGAGATTCCGGGAGCAGGCGGTGCGAATACGGGCCGATATGGAGTCAGGGTTGGGGGTGGAAGAGAAGGTGCGGTGGTAGCTCAGGTGAGTGGTGGCAACAACGACTGAGTTGGGTACAGAATGGAAAAGTAATGTGGTTACATCTACGTCCTTGCAGGGGATAGAGATCAAGTGACTGGCCTCGAGCCAGTCACGCCGTAACTGGAGGCTAGCCAGCCATTGGATGAAGGATGTGTAGCCCAGATTAAATAGTATAGCCCTGAAGTGACTCCAGATCATGCCTCCCGATGAAAAACAGGAGGTGACGGCGGCTACGTATCGCAAAATGCAATGAAACTTCCTCTCCGGATTTTTTATCGTGAAGACGGTATATGTAGACTTGGAGTTAGGGCAAACAAAGGCTCATGGGCCCACAAGCTCGCGTGGCACGCCCTCGTAGGGAGCGCACCCTGAGCTTGTGGCTCCCTGGTGGCCCCCATCCGGTGGTTCTTTGCGCCAGTATTTATATATATTCCATAAAAATTCTCCATAAAATTTTGTGCAATTCTGAGAACTTCTTATTTCTGCACAAAACACAACACCAAGGTAGTTCTACTGAAAACAACGTTAGCCTGGGTTAGTTTCATTCAAAGCATGCAATTTATAGTCCAAAATAAGAGCAAAAGTGTTTGAAAAGTAGATACATTGGAGACGTACCAACTCGCCCAAGCTTATCTCATTGCTTGTACTCAAGCAATTCAGTTGACAAACTGAAAATAACAAAGAAAAAATTTACAAACTCTTTTGTTTCTGTTGTTGTATATAAGCTTAACTAGTAATCAAGTTTTCAGCAAAGATCATGAACAAACCACATCTATGATAACATTTAGAACTCATATTTATTCATGTCAATGACATAATCAACTAGCGAGCAATAATAATATATCTCAAATATCAACACTTTATCAAAACAACCATGATACAATATGATAGAATGGTATCTGGTGAGCCATTTCTAAGACCGCAAAACATAAATGGAGAGCATCTCTGAAGTTCAAGTAGGGACTAAATATTGTAATTCAGTGTAGAAGATATTCATTCATGCTCACACCCAACATTAATTAGACGAAATGCATGTTAAACTAAGAGTGACAATAACACTCTTGGGATTGGTGCTTGAATGAGAAGGTGATGACTCGACAATAAAAGTAAATAGATGGGCCCTTCATAGAGGGAAGAAGGGATGTGCTTATGTGCTAGAGCTCATTGTTTTTAAACAAAGATGAATTGCATTTTCAGTGGTGTACTTTTTAGACCATAGTTTACGATGGAGTTTCCAATATCTTCCATGCTAAACACGTTAATGACGGTTCCCATGCAAATTTTTACTCCCCCATCCACCATACCATGGCTAGCCAAATCCATGTGTGTCTGCCAACAATCAACTGTCTAGGGGGTGATTTAAAAAAAAGTAAAGAAGGACTCGCATCCCTGTTACCGGCCCACCTTATAATAGGCAGAATAGGGACTATTGACTTAAACATATTTACAAAAACAAAAACAAGTAGAGTTCATACCAGTTTTTCTTCGCCATGATCACTTCATGAAATCATCGTCATTATTTCCTTTCACTTGCACGATCGAATGATGTGAAAATTATAATAGTGCAAGTGTGCCATGGACTAAGCTAAAATCTGTAAACAGTTTATACACAGGAGAGGGCAAGGAAAATTTGGTCTTTCATTAGATCGACAATAAAGCACATAAGAGCCACTAGGAAATTCTTGCGAAATCTTCTACTTGCGACGACTCAAGAAAAGGAAAGAAACTCACAGAAACACACTGAAATATTTTTGTAGATTTTAGATTTTCTGAAGATTGCGAACGAAAGAGAAAAAAACCAAAAGTATTTACACCAAAGAACTCCCAACAAACACAAAAGAGTACATGAGAATTTTGTTACTACGAGGAAAAGAAAAACAGAGAAGAAACGAGAAGCATTTTTTTGGATTTTCAAAAATTTTTTTCAAACATACAAAAGAAACAAATAAAAACGGACAAGAATAAAGAAAGAAAATGAAGAACACTAACAAGTGTAATGAATATGTGGTATATGAATGAAATGTTGATGAGAATACATACCCCCCAAGCTAAGGCTTTAGGCCTAACTTGGTCAACGCCACTCGAAGAAACCCTCTGGTCCAGGTAAGAACTAAGTCAGTGGTCAAAACTGGTCATCCCAAGGGTGGACCTTCTCTGCTGCCGCCATTCTTATAGTTGATGATGTCCTCTAGCAATACAATACATCTTCCCTTGGAAAGGTGTAACAGAGAAGGGGCAGGCAGAGTAATAATGTCACAGGCGCCCTGTCTGACCATCAAGTTATACCGATAAAATGGGGGCACATGTATTAATAAAATCATGATCCACCATGCACTCATAATTTAGGCATTTCTTAGGTAGAAGACTGTCCTCACTAGATCTGATTGCAATATTAAGGTGTTTAGCAAGGTGAGTAGAGTAAAGAGGGAAAACGCGAACTAACTTATCTAGCCTTAGAAACCCCTCTAGTCTCTCCCATTGTCACAGTCTGCAGGAATCCCCCTGACGGCACTACTACAGGATGGTCCAAACGTGACACTACAATCAGAGACCCTTCGATGAAACTGTGTGCGATGCATTAATCGCAAACAGTGTTGTAATAAAATCGTCAAAAATGATACAAACTGTTTGCAATGACGAAGACATCAAACACAATTTAGATTAGAGTTGCGTATGCGATACGTGGCAAACAGTTCACTCGAATGAACTATTTGTGATGGGCATAACAATAGAACGTACAACCAGATCAACATGTGTGCGATATACGACATACGATTCACTCGGACGAATTGTTTTCAGTTAGGCAACACAAAAGAAACTGTTGGCCAAATCAACGTATGTGCGATATATGACAAAAAGTTCACTCTGGTGAAATGTTTGCGATGAGCAAAAACAACAGACACAGTAAGATAGATCAAGGTGTGTGCGACATACCACATGCACTTCACATGGATGAACTATTTGCGATTAGCCACAATGAACAGAAATGGTCAGACAGATCAAGGTGTGTGCAAAAGACGGGCACACATTCTAATTAAAAGAAGCGTGCGTGATGGTAATAACGAGCGCACACAGTTGATGGAATAAGTTGTGTGCTGACATCACTGATTGCGGTGCATCGTATGGTGCAAATGCCACGTACGCATCCGAGAACGCGTGCCCACTTTACGCCATCCGGGAATTGTACTGCACTTCGAAATATGAACCGTCAATAAATTTTGAGCTTGCTTTCTGTCACATTCCAAATTACTGTTCATGCCGACCAAAACCTGTTCACACTGATCAAAACCTAAATGGCTTCCCATTTAGCAGCGTATTACTAGGTTATAAATACTACCAGCTCCAAGATGACTGCACATTCCTCCTCGCCCTCCTCTTCACCAAACAAACAAGTCTTTCATTGTCCTTCCTTGCCTCTGTCGTGGCCCGCGTGAGTTCTGGGTTGAGAAATTACCAGGGAGAGGTCAGCATGGAAGCAGAAGCATGAGAGATGTCCCGCCTCACGGCGAAAGCCACCGACATGTCCCGCCGTGCCGCCGAAGCAGCACAGAGATCCCGTCGTGCCGCCGAAGCAGCACAGAGGTCCCACCGTACTGTCGAAGCAGCAGACTGGTTCGGCCGCGCCACAGAAGCAGCACATATGTCCCGTCGCGCCGCGGATGCAGCAGAGAGGTCCTCCCATGCCACGGTGGCCTGGGAAGATTACTCGCGGGCAGGCGAGGACTCTCACATGCGCATGTGCGCTATGCTAGATAACCTGATGGATCATATCTCTGGCTGGGCGAAGCTGCAGGAGGAGATGAATGCCTCGTATGATAATTCTACTGGCATCATCCAGGGACTTAGGGATGAGAATGCCATGCTCCGCACCGAGCGCAACCCGTTGAGGGCAAAGATCGCCAGAAGAGCGAAGCAACAGGAGGAAACCACTTCCTTGTTGAAGAAGACGTGTGTCATCATCAAGAAACTAATGGACAAGAATACCATGCTCCGCATCAAGAGCGAAAGGCTGGTGGAGGAATCCGTGGTTGCTGCTGAGCAACATATTGAGGACGTGAAAGAGATCATTGCTGCTCGCCTCGAGAACTAGTCTGCGTCTTCCGTCTTCTTCTTTTTTTGGCGGGGATGTCTTATTTTTTTGGCGGGGGTGTCTTCCTTATTCTTTTGCCCTTGTGTCTTTCGGGCATTGTCGCATGTGGCATTTTTAATTATCTTCCTAAATATGTAGCACAATTACAAAATTATTATCCATTGCCATCGTCATTATATTTATATCACTGCTAAGTTTCAGTCGATGTTATATATGTCCGTCAGATCTTACATCAAGATCCGTGCAAAACTTTCTTATCATAATTTCCTTTTTCTCTTAAATCTCAGTAGAGTGAGACATAGCCACACCATTAAATGCCTATAAATCAAGGGCTCAGGCGTCATTATTGGAGAAGTTGGGAGAGAGGTGCGTGGCGGATGGAGGTCAAAGGGCTGACCTCATGATAAGCATGGACAACAGTCTATTCGCATGCCTCCCGTACTCAAATGGCTACCCCTCACATCGCCTCATAGCCAATAAAAAAGGGGACACATGGCGGCACATAAATGGTTAGTGCAAGGCCCACAGTTTGAATAATACTTGTGTTTCCAATTGTAATGTGACAACTCTTATTCCAAAATGACTTTGTTGGTTGTTAATGTGTGCGCCTTCGCAAATCAGACAAATTTTTTACCACCGCATGTTGGTGCCATGTCATGACACCATGCCAACTTTCATGACTTTCAGGAGAGTTTTGGATTTACAAGAATTTAAAACCAAGTTTCTTGATGTTTCCGGTTGAGCCACGACGCCCAGATGTTTGAATTTCATTCTCATTTCTTGCATGGGGCCTAGAAATTCACCCAAGTACACATAAATGATTTTTCAACCCATTTTGGCGCACTGGAGCATGTGCACTTAAAATTTGAATTATGCACATTAAATGCCTACAAAAATCAAATAATTTATAAAAAGGCCAAACGAACCCTCAATAATTCCAAAGTTTAGCACGAAACTCCTATTGGTCTATGTTGCCTCTGTAAAAGAAAATTGATACGTCTCCAACTTATCTATAATTTTTTATTGTTCCATGCTGTTATATTATCAATCTTGGATGTTTTATAATTATTTTATAGTTATTTTATATCATTTTTGGTACTAACCTAATGACATAGTGCCAAGTGCCAGTTGCTGTTTTTTTGCATGTTTTTTACATCACAGGAAATGAATACCAAACGGAGTCCAAATGCAAGGAAACTTTACGGAGATTTTTTTGGACTGGAAAACACACAATGGGCCAAGGCAGCGCCTAGGGGGTGCTCCGAGGAGAGCACAACCCACCAGAGCGCACCAGGAGGCCCAAGCGCGCCCAGATGGGTTGTGCCCACCTCAGGTGCCCTGGGTCGCCTCTTTGCTCAAAATACCCCAATATTCCAGAAACCCTAGGGAGTCAACGAAAATCAATTCCAGCCACCGTAGAGTCCAGAACCACCAGATCCAATCTAGACACCATCACAGAGGGGTTCACCACTTCCATTGGTGCCTCTCCGATGTTGCGTGAGTAGTTCTTTGTAGACCTTTGGGTCCATAGTTAGTAGCTAGATGGCTTCCTCTCTCTCGTTTGATTCTCAATACAATGGTCTCTTGGAGATCCATATGATGTAACTCTTTTGGCAGTGTATTTGTTGGGATCAGATGAACTTTGAGTTTATGATCAGATCTATCTTTTTATATCCATGAAGGTTATTTGAGTTTATTTAATCTCTTATATGCATGATTTCTTATAGCCTCACATTTCTTCTCTGATATTTGGGTTTTGTTTGACCAACTTGATCTATTTATCTTGCAATGGGAAGAGGTACTTTGTAGTGGGTTCGATCTTACGATGCTTGATCCTAGTGATAGAAGGGGAACCGACACGTATGTATCGTTGCTACTAAGGATAAAACGACGGGGTCTATCTCTACATAGATAGAACTTGTCTACGTCATGTCATCATTCTTATTGCATTACTCCGTTTCTCTATGAACTTAATACACTAGATGCATGCTGGATAGCGGTCGATGTGTGGAGTAATAGTAGTAGATGCAGGCAGGAGTCGGTCTACTAATCTTGGATGTGATGCCTATATAATGATCATTGCCTGGATATCGTCATGATTATTTGAAGTTCTATCAATTGCCCAACAGTAATTTGTTTACCCACCGTTTGCTATTTTTCTTGAGAGAAGCCACTAGTGAATCCTACGGCCCCCGGGTCTCTTTCTCATATTATTTGCCTTTGTGATCTACTTTTCCTTTGCTTTTATTTTTAGATCTATTAAACCAAAAATACAAAAATACCTTGCTGCAATTTATTCTTATTTATTTTATTTGGTGTTTGATCTATCAATCTACTACAATTTTATCTCACGTCCGTTTACCTATCTTGAGGCGTCGCTACCCGAAAGGGATTGACAACCCCTTCTACACGTCGGGTTGCGAGTATTTGTTATTTGTGTGCAGGTGATGTTTATGTTGTGTTGCATGGTTCTCCTACTGGTTCGATAACCTTGGTTTCATATTTGAGGGAAATACCTAACGCCGTTGTGCTGTATCATCCCTTCCTTTTTGGGGAAATACCGACGTAGCTTCAAGCGACATCACTAGGAATTTCTAGCACCGTTGCCGGGGAGGATCTTCAACATATACCAGGTTCCTAATCACAAATCTCATCTCCTCGCAATTTACATTATTTGCCATTTTCCTCTCGTTTTCCTCTCCGCCACTTCACAAAAATTTGCCTTTTTACTCGCCCCTCTTTTTCATTCACCGTTTTCTTGTCGGATCTGTTTTTGTTTGCGTTCTTGTTTGCATAGTCATGATGCCTCAAAGAAAATATTATGATGTTCCTTACCCCAATATTTTTCTTGAAATTGAGAAAATTACAAAGGAATATATGACTACACAATTTGAGCATAATAGGTATTTTACCAAAGAACTTAAGGAACACTCTGTTGTGCTTGATGCTATAACTAAACAACTTGATGATATTACCAGAGAAGTTTGTAATCTCCAATCTAAGTATGATTTTGCTGAGAGTTTGCTAGCAAAAATATCCGATGCACAAGCTACTCTAATAAATCAAATGGCCGCTAAACCAATCTCACTAGAGGATAAAAATGAAGATCTCAAAATGATTAGTGTTTCTTCTATCAATTCCTTGTTTAGTAAAGTTAAGATTGATGAAAAAGGGACTGGAGAAGAGTCAACTTTAGTTAGAAGGCATCCCGATAATTCAGAGGGTGAAAATCTTGTTGAGAAAATTGATAAAAGTGGGTTTGAAGAGGTAAAGACTTTAACTAGTGATGTGCCCACTCTTTTGGATTACAAAGACTTTAATTATGATAGTTGCTCTTTGATTGATTGTATTTCTTTGTTGCAATCCATGATAAATTCACCGCATGCTTATGAACAAAATAAAGCTTTTACTAAACATATTGTTGATGCTATGATGAAAGATTTAGAAGAAAAGTTGGAATTAGAAGTTTAAATTCCTAGAAAATTACATGATGAATGGGAACCTACTATCAAAGTAAAGATTAAAAATTATGAGTGTTTTGCTTTGTGTGACTTGGGTGCTAGTGTTTCTACAATTCCGAAATCTTTATGTGATGTGCTTGGTCTTACAGATATTGAAGAATTCCCTTTAAATTTGCACTTGGTGGATTCTACTATTAAGAAGCCTATGGGAAGAATTACTGATGTTCTTATTCTTACAAATAGGAATTATATGCCCATAGATTTTATTGTTCTTGATATTGATTGCAATCCGCCTTGTCCAATTATTCTTGGTAGATCATTTTTACGCACTACTGGTGCCATGATTGATATGAAAGAAGGCAATATTAAGTTCCAATTTCCTTTGAGGAAGGGTATGGAACACTTCCCTAGAACAAGAATTAGGCCACCATATGAATCAATCATGAGGGCATCTTATGGATCTCGAAACAAAGATGACAAAACTTAGATCCTTGCTTTATGGCTAGCTAAGGGCATGAAACTATAACACTTATTGGGAGGCAACCCAATGAATAAAATTTATTTTTGCTTTTTGCTTTCTGTTCTTGAGTGTTAGCATAATTATGCTACTGTTATGATTGTATTTTTATGTTTTAATTAGTGTTTGTGCCGAGTAAAGCCTTTAGGATCTTCTTGGGTGATAGTTGTTTGATTTTGCTGAAAAAACAGAAAGCTTTGCGCTTGCAAAAATAATTTTCATTTTTGACCAAAGAGCGATAAAAATACCCATTCCTTTTGTAGTATATTAATATACAAATTTCCCAAGCCGTCCTAATTTTTCAGAGTTTTTGGAGTTACAGAAGTATCCGGATTATCCCGATTGCTACAGACTGTTATGTTTTTGACATATTCTGTTTTCTTTGCGTTGTGTGCTTGTTTTGATGGCTCTATGGTTTTCTTTGATGAGCTTTTGCCATATAAAAGTTGGAATACAGTAGATATAATGCAAGAACAAAATATGAATTGGTTTAGTACAACATTTATAGTAGTGATTTGTTTTCTTATACTAACGGATCTCGCAAAGGCTTTTGTTGAGTTTTGTGTGATTGAAGTTGTTCGACCACGAACATGTCACTGTGTACCTCCAACACCGAGGGTGGTGCACCATAGCTCACGTCGAAGGAGACCCGTCCGGAAGCGCTGTACGCAAGCAATCCGGCGGGCGCTTTTCAGGACCCGAAACCCCACGCGCCCGGGAGGGACCCCGTCTAGACACACGGCGGCTATGGGCTACCCTAGGTCAGTTCGCCTGCCCATAGAGCCTCGAGGATCGCTGCCCTTCAACGAAGAACGAATGAAGAATGAGAGAGAAAGAACAAGGGAGAGGTGTAAAACTAGGGTAAAGAGTAGATTGATTGTTTGATTGTGTGTTGTTATTCAATCGGTCGTCACCCCTTACATATATATGAGGCGGCTGGACTTCCCGTACAAGAAAAAGACTCAACTCCCGTCCAAAACATCAACAGTTAACCTAACTCGGACTACGAGGGCCGGAACTTCCAGTCAGCTCGGAACTTCTGGGATAAAATTACATCAAGTAGCCCTCTTGTACAGCTCCTGCAGGTCGTGCATGGCCTCGGATCGCGATGGTCCAAAAAGCAAAGTTGTAGATCTTTCAATGGATAAAAACTCTTCAGTTGATCACTTTTTCATCCGAGGTCATCTTGAAATTGAATTATGGCTCGCAAATCTGCAAATAATGTTGAAATTCCTGCTTTCGAGGCGAACCGCGTGCGAACTCTCTGTTTAGCTCGGAACCTCCCCGGAAGTTTTGCCCGGAACTTCCGGGGCAGACTTATGCAGCACACCGTTTTGGCTCCAACTTTTGCATACGAACTATGATTTAGACATTTTATATCAAAATCGATCGTTTCGACGAGATGAAGACAATTCGTGTAGAAACTTTTCTCATATGAGGCCATCTTGGGGTCGTAATCAGCCGAATAGTGTTCTGAATACAAAATCTGAGTACTTCGAACACAACTTCGGCCATAGAGATGAGACTGGATGGCTATGACCCAAATATCAAAGTTTCTCCTTTTAACGATACGGAACTTTCTCACTTTAGCACTTCTCCATTTGAGGCCATCTTAATTAAGTTCTTGACCGTGCCAAAATCTGGTGTCAACACATGCCCCCCTATTTTTCGGCAAACTTGTGTGCCGAAAAATAACTTGCACGATGCTTTTTTTAAGGACGATGTTAACACTTCATCGGTCATTATATGTGCTTAGGGCGATAATTTCTATATCGGCCATGTTTATGCTTAGGGCGATAATTCTATATCGGCCATTGATTTTAACTTCTTGTTTACACCATACATTGGAATCGATTACCATCAATCGACTTTAAATAGATGGGAATGAACCAGTTCCTCGTAGCACTATGGAAATCAAACTCCGAGAGGTCACACCCTGTTAAGCAAGTAACATCGGGATGATTCCAATCCACCGATGCATCAGCCAAAGCAACACAAGCCGAATTATCTGCGTGAATGACTTCTACTTCATCATCGACCCATTGTATTAAGAATTGATGCATGGTAGATGGCACACATTGGTTAGCATGAACCCAATCGCGGCCTAGTATAACATTATAGTTACCTTGCACCTTGGTGATGAAGAATGTGGTGGCCAAAGTTTTGCTTCCCATGGTGAGTTCCATGCACATCACACCTTTGGCCTTTGTCTTTTCTTTACCCTCAAACCCATTAAGTACCATATTGGTCTTCATCAATGCATCATCATCCAACCCCAACTTCTTGAAGACCGAGTAGGGCACAAGATTTACCACATCACCACCATCAACAAGCATCCTAGAAACTGGCGATCCGTTAATATGACCTTTGAGGTACAGTGGCTTCAAGTGTTTCACTGGTTCTTTTGGTTTCTCGAAGATAGCGTTCTTAGGACCAAAATCCAGTTGGGCTACCTCCCCTTCTTCACCTATAGCATGAAACTCGGCAGGTAAGTAAGACGCCATATTAATATCCATACCTTCCCAAACCGGCGTAGATTCATAATCCACCATCTCATCTTCATCTCCCAATGTGTATATTGGGCTTAAAGTCTCCTCAATTGAAGGGGATGTTTTGGGTGGTGTGGATGATGTAATAGGGGTTGCATCATCCTCTTTTGGTGGTGAAGGTGTTGCTGTAGTTAATGTAGAAGCATCTGCGTTTTCTTTTTGTTTAGGCCTCCACACTTGTTTTGTGGGTTCCATGGGCCGAATTTCATGGAACAATTCGTCCCTTTTCTTATCTTCTTTTCGCTCTACCTTCTCGTGGTTCCTCATACGTTGTAATCTCCTTTTCATGGTCTTAGTTAAATCGGGAGGACACCACTTAGGTTGAGTATATTTGAGATCCCTAGGTTTGGCTTTGCTTGGAGAAATTTTTGCTGTCCGATTAGCACCATAGCTCAAATGGCCTTGTTTGTAATAATAAAGCCTCTCACGAGCAGGCCTTCTAGGTGCTGCCCACCCCGTATGAAAAGTATAAGGAGCCATTGGGGTTTGCCCCCATCCTCCATTGAAGTCTCCCATGTAATATGGCGCATAGGGTGGTTGTGACATCCATGGTGTTTGTGCTCATGACCCATATGGCCTTGCATAGCATTGAAACTCTTGTTCCGGAGGTGATCTCGAACGCTTTGAATGTGATGGCCGATTAGAGCTAGAACTGGCCGCCTGGCTTGCATATTTGGATAGCAACATATCAAAAGTTGGCTTGATTTGCTTGCGCCTAGCTTCACTCTTTTCCCACTTGAAACTTCTGAATTTTTGGGCTTGATAAATTTAACATGAGTATCTTTTTGTACTTGTGGTTGCCCCCGAGTGCAGGATTTCTTATGGTGATCCTCAATACTTCCTTGCCATCGGGTTGCTTATCAAGCACAACCTCTCATCCCAAGACTTTGTTGCCCTCCTTGCCTTTCCTGGGTTCACCAATAACAACATTATATTTATTAGAAGATTTGGCTATGCTAGGCCGAATCAACATTTTCTTTCCCTCCAAGTCCATGGTGTTTATCGGGAAGGGCTATTTATCAACTTGCATCTTAGCAAAATTCAATCATTCGTCATTAATGGCCGATTGTATCTGTCGTCGAAAACATTGCAATCGTTAGTAGCATGAGAAAATGAATTATGGTACTTGCAATAAGCACACCGTTTTAGCTCCTCAAACGGAGGTATGGTGTGTGATATTCTAATCACCTTGTCTTGCAAGAGAGCATCAAATATTTTATCACACTTTGATATATCAAAAGTAAACATCATCTCCTCATAACGATTCTTGCGAATCGGCTTAAGAGCATTGCACATATAAGCTTTGGCCTTTGCGGACCAAACAAATTCAGCAGTATAGATATCAACCTCATTGTCCGAATTATCGTCATTGTGTTCAACCATATGCATTCTAGGACGATCGGTTGTTGACCTATGGACCTCTTTACTTCGACTCTCTTGGGTCAAAGCTTTTTGTAAGACTTGATTAATGCTCAAAAACTCATAACTTTCTATCCCCTCTTTAATGTGAGTTTTCAAACCATTAAGAACAAGATCCGCCAAGTCTCTCTCAGTTATCACTAAGCTATAACATCGGTTTTTTATATCTCTAAATCTCTTGACATAATCGGTGACCGATTCATCATGTTTTTGCCTAACCGATGTAAGATGTGACAACTTCAGCTCATTATCGCTACTATAAAAGTGATCATGAAATTTTTTCTCTAATTGCAACCATAAGAGAATTGAGCCATGTTGCAAAGAAGTAAACCATGAAAATGCAGTGCCAGATATAGACAAGGGAAATAAATGCACTTTCAGTTCTTCTATGGAACTTGCTTCACCCAACTGTGCTAGATACTGACTAACACGCTCCCATGTTGTTTTCATGCCCTCTCCACTAAATTTGACAAAATCAAGAACCTTATAACCTTGAGGGTACAAAACTGCATCAAATTGTTCAGGATAAGGCTTTTGGTACACACGAATCTTTACTTTCGGCTCGTTTCTGAAAGTTTCTAGAAACATCTTATGCAAATCCTCCCTTAATTTAGCTAAAATTGCATCTGAGGTAGATGAAAATGTTTGTGGCAATGACATAGGAGCAACCTGAGTACTAGCTATTGGTGCAACTTGTGGGATGGGTGCCTAACCATAATTCGGCGGTAGACCAAACATGCTTGCGCCTATGGGTGGTGTGACAAAGTGATTCGGCGTTGACGCCGAATTGGGCACACTCATAATAGGATTAGGATATGCAGGTGCAGCCACAAGCTGGTTGGTTTGACTAGGGTAAAAATTCAATGGCATACTATATTGTTGTTGTATCGGAGGTGCTGATGAAATAGGTAAAGTTGTACTAGGGTTTTCAGATACACCAACAGTACCACTAGATGACAGAAGCATATTTTTCTTAGCATTAGTATTTGCCATAAAAGAATTCTATGTCATCACATTACCCTTACTAATAAGACTTTCAACCACAGCCACTTGCTCTGGAGAAAAAAACTTTACTCATAGTGATTTCATCTTGTTCGTCAATGAGAGGAGGGAAATTGACGTTTCCAACCGGAGTGATGTTGCCTTGACGGTCCTTCTTGAAACTTGAAAGAAATGCTTCCAAATCCTCCTCCTCGCGCTTCTTCTTGAGCACCTCAAAAGCCTCTTCACGCTGCTTCTTGCCCGCTTCATAGGCTTGGCGATGTTCATCCTATAGTTCATCAAGACCGGGCTTAATGATGTTATCAGCGCTAACTTCTAAGGGCTTGGGGAGATTAGACATGGTTGATGATGATTTTTGATCTTTAGTTCCCAGCGGAGTCGCCAAAAAGTGTATTCACACACGAACACGTCGCCATGTACCTCCAACACCGAGGGTGGTGCACCGCAGCTCACGTCGAAGGAGCCCCGTCCGGAAGCGCGGTACGCAAGCAATCCAGCGGGCGCTTTTCAGGACCCGAAACCCCACGCGCCCGGGAGGGACCCCGTCTGGACGCGCGGCGGCTATGGGCTGCCCTAGGTCGGTTCGCCCGCCCCTAGAGCCTCGAGGATCGCTTCCCTTCAACGAAGAACAGACGAAGAACGAGAGAGAAAGAACAAGGGAGAGATGTAAAACTAGGGTAAAAAGTAGATTGATTGTTCGATTGTGTGTTGTTATTCAATCAGCCATCACCCCTTACATATATATGAGGCGGCTGGACTTTCCGTACAAGAAAAGGACTCTAATCTCGTCCAAAACATCAAAAGTTAACCTAAGTCGGACTACAAGGGTCGGAACTTCCGGGCTAAAATTACATCAAGTAGCCCTCTTGTACAGCTTTTGCAGATCACACATGGCCTCGGATCGCGATGGTCCAAAAAGCAAAGTCGTATATCTTGCAATGGAGAAAAACTCTTCAGTTGATCACTTTTTCATCCGAGGTCATCTTGAAATTTAATTCTGGCCCGCAAATCTGCAAATAATATTGAAATTCCAGCTTTCGGGGCGAACCGCGTGCGAACTCTCTGTTTAGCCCGGAACCTCCCTGGATGTTTTGCCCGGAACTTCCGAGGCAGACTTATGCAGCACACCATTTTGGCTCTAAGTTTTGCATAGGAACTCCGATTTAGACGTTTTATATCAAAATCGATCGTTTCGACGAGACGAAGACAATCTGTGTAGAAACTTTTCTCATATGGGGCCATCTTGGGGTTGTAATCAGCCAAATAGTGTTCTGAATACAAAATCTGAGTACTTCGAACACAACTTCGGCCTTAGAGATGAGACTGTATGGCTATGGCCCAAATATCAAAGTTTCTGCTTTTGACGATACAGAACTTTCTCACTTTTAGCACTTCTCCATTTGAGGCCATCTTAATTAAGTTCTTGACCGTGCTAAAATCTGGTGTCAACAAAAGTTTTCAAGTTTTGGGTTATCTTACGATGGACAAAGGAATAAGGAGTAAGAAGAGCCTAAGCTTGGGGATGCCCCGACATCCCAAGCTATTATCCAAAAGAGAGCAGACAACTAAGCTTGGGGATGCCCCCAAGTGGCATCCCCTCTTTCGGGTAACGACCATCGGTATTTTACTCGAAGCTATAATTTTATTCGTCACATACTATGTGTTTTGCTTGGAGATTCTTGTATGATATGAGTCTTTGCTTGTTTTATTTTTTGTTTTAAGTCTTGATTCCTTATTGGACACACCTATTTGAGAGAGACAAAATTATGTCATGACTTGTTAGAATTGCTCTCTATGCTTCACTTAAATTTTTATGAGTTATGGACTTGCTCTAGTGCTTCCTTATATCTTTTTGAGCACGGTGTGCTTTAGTATTTTTGAAGAAATGCTCTCTTGTTTCACTTAGATTTATTTGAGAGTTATTAAAATTTTCAAGAAATTCTCTCTTGCTTCACTTAAATTAATTTGAGAGAAAGAAATGTTATGCTCATTGTAGCGACCAGACCTCAAACAGTCTGATCTCTGTGCTCCGGTGTCATCCCTGGATCAGTAATGCTGACACCACACAGTACTCGGAGGATTTATAGCAGAGTAGCAATCACACACTTATTACATCGAGTGTCTCATAAGAAAACTTATTACAATAAATATGGCTTAAGGCCATCTAATAACGGTAACAGCGGAAGGCTTGGAAGATAAGTGAGTCCATCAACTCCAACGGCATCACTGAGTATAGAACCACGACCTAAAAACTCCTTAATCATCGTCTGAAAAGTCTGCAACATTAACGTTGCAGCCCGAAAACGGGTCAGCACATGGAATATGCTGGTAAGGTAACACATAGAGAGTAATGGAATGAAACAGCTATACTATATGCATATTTGGCTGGTGGAAAGCTCTATGGTTACAGTTTTGCGTAAAGCCAATTTTTCCCTACTGCAAAGGAATAAAATTTAATTACTATCATGGTGGTTGTTAAACATTGAGAATGGTTGACAGCATTCTCAATCCCAATTAAGCATCATCATTAAACATAACCCAACAAAATTAATTTAGAGTAACATGTTGAGATTCACATGAAAATCCAGGTACTAGATACTCAAGATGTCCATAACCGGGGACATGGCTAACCATGATTAGTTTATTACACTCTGCAGAGGTTTGCGCACTTTTCCCCACAAGACTCGATCGCCTCCGTTTGGTTTCTCGCACTACATGGTGTTTGAGAAGACGGATGACCGAGACATAGTCTTTCAGAAGCGCTAGCACCTTACGATCGGGTAGACCGTACCACCTACATCCCCTACATCTACTAGTCTACCACTGTAAGAGTTCGACAACTTAGTCAACTATGCTAGAGCCCATAATAGCTTGTGGCTGCACACGAAAGTTTCTAGTATGAATAGTCTCATGATCTCTTTGAGCCTGGGTGGCGGTCCAAAAGAAAACAGGCAAGTCCTGGAATACCCAGGTGCCTCAATCCACCCAGATGTGTGTTTAAGTTTCCACCTTAGATAAACCATTAATTAACAATCTCACATCTGTCATGGATATCACTCACCCAATCCACGTCTACTAGCGTAACATGGCATTATAAGCAAACGTAGAAGTAACTCCCAAAGGTTTGATAATAAGAGGTAATAGGTACTACCTCATCTACTTCCCATCCCATAATATAATTAGATCCTAATCATGCAATGTGTGAGGATTGATCTAATGCAATAAAACTGGGTAGTAGAAAAGGTATGATCAAAGTGTTACTTGCCTTGCTGATGATCCGCGAAACCTAACGATTCGAGGTAACAGGTGGCGCACTCTGGGTACTCTATCGCAAACAAACAAACAAGCATACAATAAGTACTCATCTAATGCATAGGTAAAACTCAAATAAGAGATCTAACCAGAAGGTTCAACTTAAGAACTCCGGTTGGCAAAAAGAATCAAATCGAACGAAGCAACGAAAGTCAAACGGCGAAAGAAAACAACTTCGTTCTAGTAACCTGGATCTAGGGCAAATTTTACAGTAGCAAAATCTTGTTTAAGTTGGTTAAACGGATAGAGGGTTTTGAGACAAATCCCTAGGCGCTTGAATCACCTGATTCCGATAAATGAGCGAAAAGTTATAGTAAAACGAAAATCGGATCAGGAATCGCGATCAGAAAAATCACGGATTTAATCCGAGAAAAAGAAAAACGACGAACGCCGATTTTTTTTCTCTTTTTTCGGCACGGAAAACGAGGAGCGACGAACCTCGGCGGCAGGATCCGGCGGCGGCGGCGGCGTACGTCGGCGGCGGCGCGGCGGCGGCGGCTAGGGTTTCCCTCCGGGTGGGCTGCCCCGGCTTATAAAGCCCCCCCTCGGGCCGGAGACCTAGTCGGACACGGCCCGTAGGTCGGTTCGCATTTTTTTTATTAATTCCGCTCGGAAGAAAAATAAAAAGAAATACTAAACGAACTCCAAAAATTCCGAAATAAATTTTCACGGGCTTCTAAAATCAAGCCGCACAAGGTGAACATTTATTTGGGACCTAAATGCAATTTTGAAAAACGCACTTTTTTCCTAAATTCAAATAAAACTCCGAAAAACTCTGAAATAAAATCTTATTTGATTTTATTATTAAATCCTCAATATTTCTTTATTTTGGGAAAGTCATTTTATTCCCTCTCTCATATTTTTGTAATAGAAATAATTGATGATAAAATAAATAAAATCAAATGATCCTATTCTCAAAATTTGAGAAAACTCAAATATGAAAATAACGAAATCCCCAACTCTCTCCGTGGGTCATTGAGTTGCGTAGAATTTCTAGGATCAACCAAAATGCAAAATAAAATATGATATGCATGATGATCTAATGTATAACATTCCAAATTGAAAATTTGGGATGTTACAAACCTACCCCCCTTAAGATGAATCTCGCCCTCGAGATTCGGGTTGGCTAGAAAATAGGTGAGGGTGGTCTTTGAGCAAATCTTCCTCTCGCGCCCAGGTGGCTTCATCCTCCGTGTGGTGGCTCCACTGAACTTTGCAAAAATTGATAACCTTGCTGCGAGTGACTCGACTGGCAAACTCGAGAATCTTGACTGGTTTCTCCTCGTAGGTCAAATCGTTATCCAACTGAATAGTTTCCAAAGGCACTGTATCTCTCAACGGTATGTCAGCCATCTCCGTGTGACATTTTTTTTAACTGAGAAACGTGGAACACATCATGTACTCCTGACAATCCTTCGGGCAATTCCAACTTGTAGGCCACTTCTCCCATACGCTCTAAAACTCGATATGGTCCTACAAATCATGGCGCTAACTTCCCTTTAACTCCAAAACGCTTTGTTCCCCGAAGTGGAGATACTCAAAGATAAGCTCTATCTCCGACTTCGTAAACTGTCTCCTTGTGTTTAGAATCTGCATAACTTTTCTGTCTGGACTGGGCTACCTTGAGCCTATCGCGACTCAACTTCACCTTCTGTTCAGACTCTATAATCAAGTCAGGACCAAACAACTGGCGGTCTCCAACTTCGTCCCACGATAACAGTGTCCTGCACCTCCTTCCGTACAAAGCTTCGAAAGGGGCCATCTTCAAACTGGTTTGGTAACTGTTGTTGTAAGAGAATTCTGCATATGGAAAATTATCGTCCCAACTAGATCCATAATCTAGCGCACAAGCTCTCAGCATATCCTCCAAAATCTGATTGACTCTCTCGGTTTATCCATCTGTCTATGGATGAAAAGCTGTACTGAATTCTAGCCTGGTACCCAAAGTTTCGTGCAACTACTTCCAGAACTTTGAGGTAAACTGGGTTCCTCTATCTGATATGATACTCCTTGGAATTCCATGCAGACATACGATCCTGGTCATGTATATCTTTGCCAACTTAGCACTGGTATAAGTGGTCTTTACTGGGATGAAATGAGCTACTTTCGTCAATCGATCAACTACAACCCAAATCGAGTCATAGCCTGAACGAGTCCTGGGCAATCCCGTGATAAAATCCATGCCTAACTTATCCCACTTCCATTCGGGTATCGGCAATGGTTGTAACAATCCTGCTGGCTTCTGATGCTCCGCCTTTACTCTCTGGCATACATCACAAACTGCTACATACTCCGCAATATCCTTCTTCATTCCGGTCCACCAGAAAATATCCTTCAAATCCAAATACATCTTGGTGTTTCCTAGGTGAATCGAATATGGTGAGTCGTGTGCCTCTTGCAGTATCAACTTCCTGATCTCCGGGTCATTGGGCACGTAAACACGGTCTTCAAACCATAGGGTGTCGTGCTCATCCTCACGAAATCCTTTAGCTTTTCCTTTACTAAGTTTCTCCTTTATAGCGGCAATCTCTTTGTTAGCTTTCTGAGCTTCCCTGATTTTATCCATCAAAGTTGACTGAATATCCAATGCTGCTACATAACCTCTCGGAACTATTTCCAAACATAGTTCACGAAGATTTTCGGCTAACTCCCTTGGTTATTTCTCCCGTCATTAATGTATTGACATGGCTCTTATGGCTTAATGCGTCAGCTACTACATTAGCCTTTCCATGATGATAATGCAATTTCATATCATAATCCTTGATAAGCTCCAACCATCTCCTTTGTCTGAGATTCAACTCCTTCTGCATGAAAATGTACTTCAAACTCTTATGATCCGTGTACACCTCACAATGATTTCCAATGAGGAAATGTCTCCATGTCTTCAATGCATGCACTACGGCTGCTAACTCCAAATCATGCATGGCATAATTCAACTCATGAGGCTTCAGTTGTCTTGAGGCATATGAAACAACTCTCCCTTCCTGCATAAGCACTGCTCCAAGTCCTCGACGTGAAGCGTCGCAATACACCTCATAATCTTTGGTCTGGTCTGGCAAGATCAATACTGGTGAGGTAACTAAGCGTTTCTTCAACTCCTGGAAACTAGCCTCACATTCCTCTGTCCATATGAACTTGGTATCCTTCTTCAACAACTCAGTCATAGGCTTCGAAATCTTTGAGAAATTCTCAATAAATCTCCGGTAGTATCCTGCGAGTCCAATAAAACTCCGGATCTCTCCAACTGTTGTTGGGGCTTCCGACTTGGTCACAGTTTCAACTTTCGCGGGATCTAATGCTATACCTTCTCCAGATATAACATATCCAAGGAATCCTACTTCCTTCAACCAAAACTCACATTTGCTGAACTTGGCATATAGTTGATGTTCTCTGAGCTTTCCAAGTACCAAATGCAAATGCTCCTTATTTTCCTCTTCATTCTTCGAATAAACCAGAATGTCATCAATGAACACTATGATGAACTTATCCAAAAACTCCATAAACACTTTGTTCATCATGTTCATAAAATAGGCAGGTGCGTTAGTCAGACCAAATGACATAACGGTATACTCATACAGCCCATACCTGGTGGTAAAAGTTGTCTTCGGAATATCCTGTTCTCGAATCTTCAACTGGTGGTATCCTGATCGCAGATCGATCTTGGAAAATACCTTAGCTCCTTGCAATCGATCAAACATATCATTGATCATTGGTAGTGGGTACTTGTTTTTGATCGTTACTTCATTCCATCCTCGATAATCAACAACCATCCTTAACGATCCATCCTTCTTCTCCACTAGAAGTACTGGCGATCCCCAAGGTGAAGAACTTGGGCGAATATATCCTTTATCCAGTAACTCCTTAATCTGCTTCTTAATTTCCACCAAATCCTTTGCTAGCATCCTATATGGTCTCTTTGATATTGGACCTGTGCCTGGCAATAGCTCAATCAAAAACTCAATATCTCTATCCAGTGGCATGCCTGGCAACTCCTTTGGAAATACATCCGGAAAATCCCTTACCACTGGTACTTCCTCCTGCACAACTCCTGTTAGGCAATTTACTTGAGTCCTCTTTGGCACATGCCGGATACATACTTGATCCTTCTCCCTTCTGGGGTGGTAAGAAAAATTGACTTACTAGCACATTCAATATTCCCTTCATACTTTGATAACCAATCCATGCCTAATATCACATCCAATCCTTGAGATTCCAATACTATTAGGTCTGAGGGAAAAACATAATTACCAATCCTTAATGGTAACCGATCACACCATCGACTAGCCATATATTCTGCTCCGGGCGAGGTTACTAACATGGGTGACCTAAAGGCTTGGGTTGATAGGTTATACTTATCCACAAATCCCCTTGAGATGTATGAATGTGATGCACCAGTATCAAAAAGAACGAGTGCAGTAAATGACTTAACCAAAAACTTACCTATTACTGCATCGGGCTGAGCTTCAACCTCCTCCACGCTAACGTGGTTCACCTGTCCCCTGTTGAAAGGGTTCGGCTTCTTCCCAGAACTTCCATTGCCATTTTGGCCTTCAGGACATTCATTGGCATAATGTCCGGTCTTCTGACACTTAAAGCAAGTGACTTGGCTTAGGTCCTTCTTGGCTGGGGTTGATGGGTTGGTGCAATTCTGGCCATTGCTTCCTCCATTTCCATTACCATTCTTGGTGCCATTGTGATTGTGTGAGCTACCTCCTCCATGGGTATGCTGAAAATGTCCTCCCGGTCTAGGGGTAAAACGTGGCTTCTGCTGAGCTCCTGAATTGTACTTTCCTTGTCCATACTTCCTCTTGCGGTTCTCAGTCTGCTGCTGCTTCCCTTCAATCATAAGAGCACAATCTACCAACTCCTGGTAGTTGTTGAAGGTGGCTACCATCAACTGCATGCTCAACTCATCATTCAGTCCTTCCAGAAACTTCTCCTGCTTAGCTGCATCCATAGCGATGTCATCTGGGGCATAACGTGCTAGCTTACTAAATTCCTCTACATACTGGCCAACTGTCCGTCCTCCTTGGCGCAAGTTGCGAAACTCATGCTTCTTCATGGCCATAGCTCCTGCTGAAACATGGGCAGTACGAAAAGCCTGCTGAAACTGGTCCCATGTGAGAGTGTCAACTGGGAAAGTGGCTGTGAAATTCTCCCACCATGATGCTGCGGGTCCTTCTAACTGATGTGCGGCAAACTTCACCTTCTCCGCATCTGTGCATCCTGCTGTGGTCAACTCCCTAGCTGTCTTGCGGAGCCAATCATCTGCTACTATCAGCTCGGTGCTACTGGAAAACACCGGCGGATTCAGCCTAAGAAAATGGGCTAAGTGGTCAACAGGTGGTGGTGGTGGTGGGTTGTTGTTGTTGTTCCCCTGATTCTGATTCTGGACTAGCAACTGCATCAATGTGTTCTGCTGCTGGATCAACTGGGTGAGCTCCGGTGGAAAGGCAAATCCGGGGTCACGTCTCGGAGGCATTTGAGGGTTTAGAAAAGATGAGATATAGGAATAGAGGGGGTCTAAAGACAAAACACTACCCATATGCACATGAGGCAAAACAAACAATTCACTTCATTTAATCAATCAAGGGCATACAATCGATCTATTTATCGCAAAAGTGCTCGGGCTACTATATTTAGATGGTGGACTACTACTACTGATGAGGTGGTCTACTAGAAATATTCTACGGTCGTAGACTCCATGATATCTGCTCCAGCTTCATCAACATAGTCATCATCGCTGCTATCAGCTTCCGAGTCGGTGCCGTCGATGATGATGTAGTCTTCCGAGCTAATCTCCTTGGGTTCTTCGTCTTCATCTACTGGCGTAGGGTCTCCCATAAATATCCCAATCTTCTTGATCAGGTCGTCATTCTTCTCCACCAATACTTCAATTTCCTCTTCATAATCTTCACGTGTAGCCTCGAGTTCTTCCTCCAGTTCCTTGATTCTAGTCTTAGCCTTCTTCAGATCTATCATGTCGGCGCACATCTGGTTCTCCTGTCGTCGAATGTGCTGGTTTAGCTCCTGGATAAAAGCTACAATTGATCTATCCTTCCTCGTGCTGATCATCTCCCAGTGTTCATCTCGGCACCCACAATTCTGGTAGATAGTATCCTTGAGATCCTTGCGGTAGACTTCTTTAATGTGTCCCATGGCGATGTGAGCTGCCATGCTCTTTCCTAGACTCCACGTTGGTGGATCAAAAGAAAACTCTATGGGCTCAGTGACTGGCATGAACGTCCTTCCTGGAACTTGAACTTGAATCATCCAGCGCTCTTCTTCAGGTAAAGTGGCGTTGTAGGTTCCCGTGAAGCTTGGTACTCCTATGTTCAGGATCTAGTGACTTCCTTCAAGTGACGTCCAAAGGGTGTATCTTCATCCGGTTGTGTGAACTTGTTCCTTGCATCCGCCATCCTAAAGAGTAGAAAAGATGAGAGGTCAGAAGAGAAGAGAGTGAATAGTGATCTAGGTCTTGTGCTTAGTGGTCGTGTCCTACAGTCAGCGTGTGCTCTGATACCATCTCTGTAGCGACCAGACCTCAAACAGTCTGATCTCTGTGCTCCGGTGTCATCCCTGGATCAGTAATGCTGACACCACACAGTACTCGGAGGATTTATAGTAGAGTAGCAATCACACACTTATTACATCGAGTGTCTCATAAGAGAACTTGTTACAATAAATATGGCTTAAGGCCATCTAATAACGATAACAGCAGAAGGCTTGGAAGATAAGTGAGTCCATCAACTCCAACGGCATCACTGAGTATAGAACCACGACCTAAAAACTCCTTAATCATCGTCTGAAAAGTCTGCAACATTAACGTTGCAGCCCGAAAACGGGTCAGCACATGGAATATGCTGGCAAGGTAACACATAGAGAGTAATGGAATGAAACAGCTATACTATATGCATATTTGGCTGGTGGAAAGCTCCATGGTTACAGTTTTGCGTAAAGCCAATTTTTCCCTACTGCAAAGGAATAAAATTTAATTACTATCATGGTGGTTGTTAAACATTGAGAATGGTTGACAGCATTCTCAATCCCAATTAAGCATCATCATTAAACATAACCCAGCAAAATTAATTTAGAGTAACATGTTGAGATTCACATGAAAATCCAGGTACTAGATACTCAAGATGTCCATAACCGGGGACACGGCTAACCATGATTAGTTTGTTACACTCTGTAGAGGTTTGCGCACTTTTCCCCACAAGACTCGATCGCCTCCGTTTGGTTTCTCGCACTACATGGTGTTTGAGAAGACGGATGACCGAGACATAGTCTTTAAGAAGCGCTAGCACCTTACGATCGGGTAGACCGTACCACCTACATCCCCTACATCTGCTAGTATACCACTGTAAGAGTTCGCACAACTTAGTCAACTATGCTAGAGCCCATAATAGCTTGTAGCTGCACACGGAAGTTTCTAGTATGAATAGTCTCATGATCCCTTTGAGCCTGGGTGGCGGTCCAAAAGAAAACAGGCAAGTCCTGGAATACCCAGGTGCCTCAATCCACCCAGATGTGTGTTTAAGTTTCCACCTTAGATAAACCATTAATTAACAATCTCACATCTGTCATGGATATCACTCACCCAATCCACGTCTACTAGCATAGCATGGCATTATAAGCAACGTAGAAGTAACTCCCAAAGGTTTGATAATAAGAGGTAATTGGTACTACCTCATCTACTTCCCATCCCACAATTTAATTAGATCCTAATCATGCAATGTGTGAGGATTGATCTGATGCAATAAAACTGGGTAGTAGAAAAGGTATGATCAAAGTGTTACTTGCCGTGCTGATGATCCGCGAAGCCTAACGATTCAAAGTAACAGGCGGCGCTCTCCGGGTACTCTATCGCAAACAAACAAACAAGAATACAATAAGTACTCATCTAATGCATAGCTAAAACTCAAATAAGAGATCTAACCAGAAGGTTCAACTTAAGAACTCCGGTTGGCAAAAAGAATCAAATCGAACAAAGCAACGGAAGTCAAACGGCGAAAGAAAACAACTTCGTTCTAGTAATCTGGATCTAGGGAAAATTTTACCTTAGCAAAATCTTGTTTAAGTTGGTTAAACGGATAGAGGGTTTCGAGACGAATCCCTAGGCGCTTGAGTCGCCTGATTCCGATAAACGAGCAAAATGTTATACTAAAACGAAAATCGGATCAGGAATCGCGATCAGAAAAATCGCGGATTTAATCCGAGAAAAAGAAAAACGACGATTATTTTTTCTCTTTTTTTCGGCACGGAAAACGAGGCGCGATGAACCTCGGCGGCGGGATCCAGCGGCGGCGGCAGCGGACGTCGGCGGCGGCACGGCGGCGGCGGCTAGGGCTGGGGCGGCGGCTAGGGCTGGGGCTGGCTAGGGTTTCCCTCGGGGTGGGCTGCCCCGGCTTATAAAGCCCCCCCTTGGGCCGGAGTCCTAGTCGGACACGGCCCGTAGGTCGGTTCGCATTTTTTTTATTAATTCCGCTCGGAAGAAAAATAAAAAGAAATACTAAACGAACTCCAAAAATTCCGAAATAAATTTTCACAGGCTTCTAAAATAAAGCCGCACAAGGTGAACATTTATTTGGGGCCTAAATGCAATTTGGAAAAACGCACTTTTTTCCTAAATTCAAATAAAACTCCGAAAAACTCCGAAATAAAATCTTATTTGATTTTATTATTAAATCCTCAATATTTCTTTATTTTGGGAAAGTCATTTTATTCCCTCTCTCATATTTTTGTAATAGAAATAATTGATGATAAAATAAATAAAATCAAATGATCCTATTCTCAGAATTTGAGAAAACTCAAATATGAAAATAACGAAATCCCCAACTCTCTCCGTGGGTCATTGAGTTGCGTAGAATTTCTAGGATCAACCAAAATGCAAAATAAAATATGATATGCATGATGATCTAATGTATAACATTCCAAATTGAAAATTTGGGATGTTACACTCATGATCTTCACTTATATTTGTTTGAGATTATCGAAAGCAACACATGAAAATTAGTCCCAAAATGATAGATATCCAAGAAGGATATAATAAAAACTTCCATGAAGATCATTGGACAAAATAAACTTCATTCTTAGTAATAGTTTTGAGATATGATGATGTGATATGTGAGTTATGTTGATGAATAATTATGCTTTAGTAAGAATATTGGTGTTAAGGTTTGTGATTCCCTATGCAAGTATGAAAGTCAATAATTATGCAATGAAATTATATCCTACTTGTGGTGCATTATTCGGTGTTAATTATGCTTAATGCTAGCTTATCAGATTATTCATTTCTTCATTGGTCGCTTCTCAATCTTTTGCTAGCCTTCATTTTGCATTAAGTATGATCACTACTTGTGCATCCAAAAACCTTTAAACCAATTTTGCCACATGAGTCCACTATATCTACCTATATGCGGTATTACTTTGCCATTCTAAGCAAATTTGTATGTGCCATCTCTAATTTTCAAAATAAACTTCTCTTTTGTGTGTTCGTTCCGCTCGCGGAGCGGTGAGGGGTGGCTAATATTTTCCATGCTAGATGAGTTATTCTCACGATGAGTGTTTATTCACTTGTCATTGCACGAGAGTAAGGCAAAGGTATTAGGGATGCCTGATACGTCTCCAACGTATCTATAATTTTTGATTATTCCATGCTATATTATATTCTATTTTGGACATTATTGGGCTTTATCATACACTTTTATATTATTTTTGGGACTAACGTATTAACCGGAGGCCTAGCCCAGAATTGTTGTTTTTGCCTATTTTAGGGTTTCGCAGAAAAAGAATATCAAACGGAGTCCAAACGGAATGAAACCTTCGGGAACATGATTTTCGGAACGAACATGATCCAAAGGACTTGGACCCTACGTCAAGACATCAACCAGGAGGCCACGAGGTAGGAGGGCGCGCCTACCCCCCAGGCGCGCCATCCACCCTTGTGGCCCCCCTGTTACTCCACCAACATACTCCTTCCTCCTATATATACCTACGTACCCCCAAACTACCAGATACATAGCAAAAACACTAATTCCACCGCCGTAACTTTCTATATCCACGAGATCCCATCTTGGGGCCTGTTCCGGAGCTCCGCCGGAGGGGCATCGATCACGGAGGGCTTCTACATCAACATCGTAGCCCCCTCCGATGAAGTGTGAGTAGTTTACCTCAGACCTACGGGTCCATAGTTGTTAGCTAGATGGCTTCTTCTCTCTTTTTGGATCTCAATACAAAGTTCTCCACCTCTCTTGTAGAGATCTATTCGGTGTAATCTTCTTTTGCGGTGTGTTTGTTGAGACCGATGAATTGTGGGTTTGTGATCAAGTTTATCTATGAACAATATTTGAATCTTCTCTGAATTCTTTTATGTATGATTGGTTATCTTTGCAAGTCTCTTTGAATTATCAGTTTGGTTTGGCCTACTAGATTGATCTTTCTTGCAATGGGAGAAGTGCTTAGCTTTGGGTTCAATCTTGCGGTGTCCTTTCCCAGTGACAGTAGGGGCAGCAAGGCACGTATTGTATTGTTGCCATTGAGGATAACAAGATGGGGTTTTCATCATATTGCATGAGTTTATCCCTCTACATCATGTCATCTTGCTTAAAGCGTTACTCTGTTCTTATGAACTTAATACTCTAGATGCATGCTGGATAGCGGTCGATGTGTGGAGTAATAGTAGTAGATGCAGGCAGGAGTCGGTCTACTTGTCTCGGACGTGATGCTTATATACATGATCATACCTAGATATTCTCATAACTATGCTCAATTGTGTCAATTTCTCAACAGTAATTTGTTTACGCACTGTGAATACTTATGCTCTTGAGAGAAGCCACTAGTGAAACCTATGGCCCCGGGGTCTATCTTCCATCATATTAATCTTCCAATATTTATTTATTTCCTTTGCCTTTTATTTTACTTTGCATATTTATCATAAAAATACCAAAAATATTATCTTACCATATCTATCAAATCTCACTCTCATAAGTGACCGTGTAGGGATTGACAACCCCTTATCGTGTTGGTTGCGAGGATTTATTTGTTTGTGTAGGTGCGAGGGACTCGTGCTTGGCCTCCTACTGGATTGATACCTTGGTTCTCAAAAACTGAGGGAAATACTTACGCTACTTTGCTGCATCACCCTTTCCTCTTCAAGGGAAAACTAACGCAAGTGCTCAAGAGGTAGCAAGAAGGATTTCTGGCGCCGTTGCCGGGGAGGCCTACGCAAAAGTCAACATACCAAGTAACCACCACAAAACATTATCTCCCGCATTACATTATTTGCCATTTGCCTCTTGTTTTCCTCTCCCCCACTTCACCCTTGCCGTTTTATTCGCCCTCTCTCTCCATCCTCCCTCTCTTTCTCTATTTGCCTCTTTTTGTCTGTTTCTTGTTTGCTCGTGTGTTGGATTGCTTGCTTGTCACGATGCCTCAAGATAATACTAAATTGTGTGACTTTACCAATAACAACAACAATGATTTCCTTAGCACTCCGATTGCTCCTCTTATCGATGTTGAATCTTGTGAAATTAATGCTGCTTTGTTGAATCTTGTCATGAAAGATCAATTCGCTGGCCTTCCTAGTGAAGATGCCGCTACCCGTCTAAATAGCTTCGTTGATTTGTGTGATATGCAAAATAAGAAAGATGTGGACAATGATATTGTTAAATTGAAGCTATTTCCTTTTTCGCTTAGAGATCGTGCTAAAGCTTGGTTTTCATCTTTGCCTAAAAATAGTATTGATTCGTGGAATAAGTGCAAAGATGCTTTTATCTCTAAGTATTTCCCTCCCGCTAAGATCATCTCTCTTAGAAACGATATTATGAATTTTAAGCAACTTGATCATGAACATGTTGCACAAGCTTGGGAGAGGATGAAATTAATGATACGTAATTGCCCTACACATGGTTTGAATTTGTGGATGATTATACAAAACTTTTATGCCTGATTGAATTTTGCTTCTAGAAATCTTTTAGATTCGGCCGCGGGAGGCACTTTTATGGAAATCACTTTAGGAGAAGCTACTAAAATCCTAGATAATATTATGGTTAATTATTCTCAATGGCACACTAAAAGATCTACTAATAAGAAAGTGCATGCGGTAGAAGAAATTAATGTTTTGAGTGGAAAGATGGATGAACTTATGAAATTATTTGCTAATAAAAGTGTTTCTTCTGATCCTAATGATATGCATTTGTCTACTTTGATTGAGAATAATAACGAATCTATGGATGTGAATTTTGTTGGTAGGAATAATTTTCGCAACAACGCGTATAGAGGAAACTTTAATCCTAGGCCGTATCCTAGTAATTCCTCTAATAATTATGGTAATTCCTACAACAATTCTTATGGAAATTATAATAAGATGCCCTCTGATTTTGAATCTAATATTGAAGAATTTATTACTTTGCAAAAGAATTTCAATGCTTTGATTGAAGAAAAATTGCTTAAGATTGATGAGTTGGCTAGGAATGTTGATAGAATTTCTCTTGATGTTGATTCTTTGAAACTTAGATCTATTCCACCTAAGCATGGTATCAATGAGTCTCTCAAATCCATGAGAATTTCCATTGATGAGTGCAAAGAAAGAAACGCTAGGATGCGTGCTAAGAAAGATTGCTTTATAAAAGCGTGTTCTTCTAGTTTCCATGATAATAAAGATGAAGATCTAAAAGTTATTGATGTGTCCCCTATTAAATCTTTGTTTTGCAATATGAATCTTAATAATGATGGGACTGAATATGATCCACCTTTACCTAGACGGCGTTCCAAGAATTCAGAGTCTTTAGATCTTGATGCTAAAATTGTTAAAAGTGGGATTGAAGAATTCAAAACTTTAAATATTAATGAACCCACTATTTTGGATTTCAAGGAATTTAATTATGATAATTGCTCTTTGATAGATTGTATTTCCTTGTTGCAATCCGTTCTAAATTCTCCTCATGCTTATAGTCAAAATAAAGCTTTTACTAAACATATCGTTGATGCTTTGATGCAATCTTATGAAGAAAAACTTGAGTTGGAAGTTCCTATCCCTATAAAACTTTATGATGAGTGGTAACCTACTATTAAAATTAAAATTAAAGATCATTAATGCTATGCTTTGTGTGATTTGGGTGCTAGTGTTTCGACGATTCCAAAGACTTTGTGTGATTTGTTAGGTTTCCGTGATTTTGATGATTGCTCTTTAAACTTGCACCTTGCGGATTCCACTATTAAGAAACCTATGGGAAGAATTAATGATGTTCTTATTGTTGCAAATAGGAACTATGTGCCCGTAGATTTTATTGTTCTTGATATCGATTGCAATCCTTCATGTCCTATTATTCTTGGTAGACCTTTCCTTAGAACGATCGGAACAATTATTGATATGAAGGAAGGAAATATTAGATTCCAATTTCCGTTAAGGAAAGACATTGAACACTTCCCTAGAAATAAAATTAAGTTACCTTATGAATTTCTTATGATAGCCACGTATGGATTGCCTTCCAAAGATGGCAATACCTAGATCTATCCTTGTTTATTTTTTTGCCTAACTAGGGGCGTTAAACGATAGCGCTTCTTGGGAGGCAACCCAATTTTATTTTTATTCCTTGCTTTTTGCTCCTGTTTAGTAATAAATAAATTATCTAGCCTCTGTTTTGGTTGTGTTTTTTGTGTTTAATTAGTGTTTGTGCCAAGTAGAACCGTTGGGAAGACTTGGGGAAAGTCTTTTTAATCTTGCTGTAAAAAACAGAAACTTTAGCGCTGACGACAATTGCTGCCATTTTTATTTGGAAAGTGATATTTAGTTAATTCTTTTTGAAGATGATTAATGGATAAATTCCTAACGTCCAGCAATTTATTTTAGAATTTTTGGGGTTCCAAATCTTGCGTTAGCTACAGATTACTACAGAGTGTTCTGTTTTTGACAAATTCTGTTTTTCGTGTGTTGTTTGCTTATTTTGATGAATCTATGGCTAGTAAAATAGTTTATAAACCATAGAGAAGTTGGAATACAGTAGGTTTAACACCAATATAAATAAAGAATGAGTTAATTACAGTACTTTGAAGTGGTGTTTTGTTTTCTTTCGCTAACGGAGCTTACGAGATTTTCTACTTTAAGTTTTGTGTTGTGAAGTTTTCAAGTTTTGGGTAAAGATTTGATGGATTATGGAACAAGGAGTGGCAAGAGAGTGAGCTTGGGGATGCCCATGGCAACCCCAAGATAATCTAAGGACACCTAAAAGCCAAATCTTGGGGATGCCCCGGAAGGCATCCCCTCTTTCGTCTACTTCCATCGGTAACTTTACTTGGAGCTATATTTTTATTTACCACATGATATGTGTTTTGTTTGGGGCGTATTGTATTATTTGAGTCCTTATTTGTTAGTTTTACACAATCATCCTTGCTTTACACACCTTTTAATAGAGACGCACATGATTCGGAAATTGTTAGAATACTCTATGTGCTTCACTTATATCTTTTGAGTTATATAGTTTTTGCTCTAGTGTTTCACTTATATCTTTTAGAGCACGTCGGTGGATTTGTTTTATAGAAACTATTGTTCTCTCATGCTTCACTTAGATTATTTTGAGAGACCTACAAAACAGCATGGTAATTTGCTTTAATTATGTTAGGCATTCAAGATTAATAAAATTTTCTTATGAGTGTGTTGAATACTGTGAGAAGTTTGATACTTGATAATTGTTTTGAGATATGGAGATGGTAATATTAGAGTCATGCTAGTTGAGTAGTTGTGAATTCAAAGAATACTTGTGTTAAAGTTTGTGATTCCCGTAGCATGCACGTATGGTGAACCGTTATGTGATGAAGTCGGAGCATGATTTATTTATTGATTGTCTTCCTTATGATTGGCGGTCGGGGACGAGTGATGGTCTTTTCCTACCAATCTATCCCTCTCGGAGCATGCGTGTAATACTTTGCTTTGATAACTTGTAGATTTTTGCAATAAGTATATGAGTTCTTTATGACTAAGGTTGAGTCCATGGATCATACACACTTTTCTTCCTTCCACCTTTGCTAGCCTCTCTAATACCGCGCACCTTTCGCCGGTATCATACACCCACCATATACCTTCCTTAAAACAGCCACCATACCTACCTATCATGGCATTTCCATAGCCATTCCGAGATATATTGCCATGCAACTTTCCACCGTTCCGTTTACTATGACACGCTCCATCATTGTCATATTGCTTTGCATGATCATGTAGTTGACATTGTATTTGTGGGAAAACCACCGTTCATAATTCTTTCATACATGTCACTCTTGATTCATTGCATATCCCGGTACACCGCCAGAGGCATTCACATAGAGTCATATTTTTTTCTAAGTATTGAGTTGTAATTGCTGAGTTGTAAGTAAATAAAAGTGTGATGATCATCATTTTTAGAGCATTGTCCCAAGTGAGGAAAGGATGATGGAGACTATGATTCCCCCACAAGTCGGGATGAGACTCCGAACAAAAAAAGAGGCCATAAAAAAGGCCCAAATAAAAAAATGAGAGAAAAAGAGAGAAGGGACAATGCTACTATCCTTTTACCACACGTGTTCTTCAAAGTAGCACCATGATCTTCATAATAGAGAGTCTCCTATGTTATCACTTTCATATACTAGTGGGAATTTTTCAATTATAGAACTTGGCTTGTATATTCCAATGATGGGCTTCCTCAAAATGCCCTAGGTCTTCGTGAGCAAGCGAGTTGGATGCACACCCACTTAGTTCCTTTTTTGAGCTTTCATATACTTATAGCTCTAGTGCATCCGTTGCATGGCAATCCCTACTCACTCACATTGATATCTATTGATGGGCATCTCCATAGCCCGTTCATACGCCTAGTTGATGTGAGACTATCTTCCCCCCTTTTGTCTCCTCCACAACCACCATTCTATTCCACCTAAAGTGCTATGTCCATGGCTCACGCTCATGTATTGCGTGAAGATTGAAAAAGTTTGAGAACACCAAAAGTATGAAACAATTGCTTGGCTTGTCATCGGGGTTGTGCATGATTTGAATACTTTGTGTGGTGAAGATAGAGCATAGCCAGACTATATTATTTTATAGGGATAACTTTATTTGGCCATGTTATTTTGAAGAGACATAATTGCTTAGTTAGTATGCTTGAAGTATTATTATTTCTATGTCAATATTGAACTTTTATCTTGAATCTTTCGGATCTGAATATTCATACCACAATTAAGGAGAATTACATTGAAAATATGCCAAGTAGCATTCCACATCAAAAATTCTGTTTTTATCATTTACCTACTCGAGGACGAGCAGGAATTAAGCTTGGGGATGCTTGATACGTCTCCAACGTATCTATAATTTTTTATTGTTCCATGCTACTATATTCTGTTTTGGAGATTATTGGGCTTTATTATTAATTTTTATATTATTTTTGGGACTAACCTATTAACCGGAGGCCCAGCCCAAAATTGTTGTTTTTGCCTATTTTAGGGTTTCGCAGAAAAAGAATATCAAACGGAGTCCAAACGGAATGAAACCTTCGGGAACGTGATTTTCGGAACGAACATGATCCAGAGGACTTGTACCCTACGTCAAGACATCAACCAGGAGGCCACGAGGTAGGGGCGCGCCTACCCCCCCAGGCGCGCCCTCCACCCTCGTGGGCCCCCTGTTGCTCCACCGACGTACTCCTTCCTCATATATATACCTACGTACCCCCAAACTACCAGATACGGAGCAAAAACCCTAATTCCACCGCCGTAACTTTCTGTATCCACGAGATCCCATCTTGGGGCCTGTTCTGGAGCTCCGCCGGAGGGGGCATCGATCATGGAGGGCTTCTACATCAACACCATAGCCCCTCCGATGAAGTGTGAGTAGTTTACCTCAGACCTACGGGTCTATAGTTATTAGCTAGATGGCTTCTTCTCTCTTTTTGGATCTCAATACAAAGTTCTCCCCCTCTCTTGTGGAGATCTATTCGATGTAATCTTCTTTTGCGGCGTGTTTGTTGAGACCGATGAATTGTGGGTTTATGCAGTTTATCTATGAACAATATTTGAATCTTCTCTGAATTCTTTTATGTATAATTGGTTATCTTTGCAAGTCTCTTTGAATTATCAGTTTGGTTTGGCCTACTAGATTGATCTTTTTCTTGCAATGGGAGAAGTGCTTAGCTTTGGGTTCAAACTTGCGGTGTCCTTTCCCAATGACAGTAGGGGCAGCAAGGCATGTATTATATTGTTGCCATCGAGGATAACAAGATGGGGTTTTCATCATATTGCATGAGTTTATCCCTCTACATCATGTCATCTTGCTTAAAGCGTTACTCTGTTCTTATGAACTTAATACTCTAGATGCATGCTGGATAGCGGTCGATGTGTGGAGTAATAGTAGTAGATGCAGGCAGGAGTCGGTCTACTTGTCTCGGATGTGATGCCTATATACATGACCATACCTAGATATTCTCATAACTATGCTCAATTCTGTCAATTGCTTAACAGTAATTTGTTTACCCATCGTGAATACTTATGCTCTTGAGAGAAGCCACTAGTGAAACCTATGGCCCCCTGGTCTATCTTCCATCATATTAATCTTCCAATACTTATTTATTTCCTTTGCCTTTTATTTTACTTTGCATCTTTATCATAAAAATACCAAAAATATTATCTTACCATATCTATGAGATCTCACTCTCGTAAGTGACCGTGTAGGGATTGACAACCCCTTATCGCATTGGTTGCGAGGATTTATTTGTTTGTGTAGGTGTGAGGGACTCGTGCGTGGCCTCCTACTGGATTGATACCTTGGTTCTCAAAAACTGAGGGAAATACTTATGCTACTTTGCTGCATCACCCTTTCCTCTTCAAGGGAAAACCAACGCAAGTGCTCAAGAGGTAGCAATGCCCAGTCCCGAAATGAAAAATGAATTTACTTTATGTTGTCAAATAATAAATTCCTTGGAAAGTGTTGGTATGGAAGATACCCATGGATACGGTTAGCCATGGAAAGTGAAAGTATGGTGGAAGAAGGAATAAAACTTTATTTTCTGTTTGGGAACCGCCTATAATATATCTAGCATTGAAAGTGTTGGGAACTCTAAGTCGTTTTCGTTGGTGGGAAGGACACACCTCCCAAAATGTTTTTATCTTTAAGTTTTTCGCTTTGAGCTCTAGCACCTCTACAAATCCCTACTTCCCTCTGCGAAGGGACTTTCTTTTACTTTATGCAATTTTTATTTTTGAATTTGAGTCTCCATCTTCTCTTACAAAGCACCAACTAGGAGGCACTATGATCATACTTGAGCATTGGGTGTAGTTAATATGCGAGTGTGTTTCATGAATGGATCAATGATTGAGCATGATGGGCTAGGGATAGCTTATTTTAGCGTTGATATTTCCAAAGACATGGTTGCTTGTTGATATGCTTGAGTATTTAAGTTATCATGTCAAAACTAGACTATTGCTTTGAACAATATAAAAGTCCAAATGTCCATGCTATAAAGAAAAGAATATTATACGCCATGTTAGGAAGCATTCCACATCAAAAAATCTGTTTTTATCACATACCTACTTGAGGATGAGCATGAGTTAAGCTTGGGGATGCTAATACATATCCAACGTATCTATAATTTTTGATTGTACCATGCTATTATATTGTCAATCTTGGATGTTTTATAATCATTTTATATCATTTTTGGTACTAACCTATTGACATAGTGTCAAGTGCCAGTTGCTGTTTTTGCATGTTTTTTACATCGTAGGAAATCAATACCAAATGGAGTCCAAATGCAATGAAACTTTACGGAGATTTTTTTGGAACATAAGACACCCAATGGGCCAAGGCAGCGCCTGGGGGTGCTCCGAGGGGAGCACAACCCAAGAGGACCGATAACCAGACCACCCGATGGGGCCTGTAGGATTAAAGCCTGAAAGAATAAAAGCAAAAGTGAAAGTATATGTGTATCCGATGTCGGTTGATCCGAGTTGTGGATCACAAGCTAGCTATGCCTCCGTTGATGCCCATGGAATTTTGAGTGCGTAGTTATGTATGCGCGGCATGCAGGCCACCGCTTGATCGAGACTGAGACGGAGGCCGGATTGCTAGTCGAGCTCCTGACGAGCCGAGCTCTCCTGCCGCAGAGTAGTTCGGATCCTCTTAAGGGTGTCCGAGGGCTCGACAGGCGAATGAAGGTTCTGATTGAAAAGGCCGCTTTGTACTTCTGCTGCTAGGGCAGCTGTGTGCTCTTCTGTATGGAGAGAGCGTTCCATATTGCCATTGACGGTTATGACACCGCGTGGGCCGGGCATCTTAAGCTTGAGATAAGCATAGTGTGGTACTGCGTTGAATTGAGCAAACACAGTTCATCCGAGTAGTGCATGATAGCCGCTGCGGAATGGGATGATATTGAAGACTAACTCCTCGCTTCGGAAGTTGTCCGAAGATCCAAAGACAACCTCTAGTGTGATTGAGCCCGTGCAACGGGCCTCCACGCCTGGAATGACTCCTTTAAAGGTGGTCTTTGTAGGCTTGATCCTTGATGGGTTAATGCCCATTTTTCACACTGTATCCTGATAGAGCAGATTGAGGCTGCTACCGCTGTCCATAAGTACACGAGTCAGGTGGAACCTGTCAGTGTCAAACCGGCGGATCTCGGGTAGGGGGTCCCGAACTGTGCGTCTAAGGCAGATGGTAACAGGAGGCAGGGGACACAATGTTTTACCCAGGTTCGGGCCCTCTTGATGGAGGTAAAACCCTACGTCCTGCTTGATTAATATTGATGATATGGGTAGTACAAGAGTAGATCTACCACGAGATCGGAGAGGCTAAACCCTAGAAGCTAGCCTATGGTATGATTGTCTGTTGTCCTACGGACTAAAACCCTCCGGTTTATATAGACATCGGAGAGGGCTAGGGTTACACAAGGTTGGTTACAAAGGAGGAGATATACATATCCGTATTGCCTAGCTTGCCTTCTACGCCAAGTAGAGTCCCATACGGACACAAGACAAAGTCTTCAATCTTGTATCTTCATAGTCCAACAGTCCAACCAAAGGATATAGTCCGGCTGTCCGGAGACCCCCTAATCCAGGACTCCCTCAGTAGCCCCCAAACCAGGCTTCAATGACGATGAGTCCGGCGTGCAGTGTTGTCTTCGGCATTGCAGGGCGGGTTCTTCTCCAACTTTCAAGTGTTCGTAAGCAGGGTCCGGCTCCATAAATGTTGAACCTCTTGGCTTCTGTGCCCAATAAGGGCTATCTCCCACGCATCGAATGAATACGAGGCGCCAGGGCGTTTTTACATTCGCCCCCCCCCCCCTAGCCAGATAAATAAATTGTCTATTAAAGGGATGGGGATTCTTAGATCCAATCCATATCATCCTCCCCCAGCGAGAATTCATCAGAGCTTGCTTCGGAAAGATCCATTCCAGCATGGCCGACCTCCGCAGCTCCTCCTCCCGCCCCCGTAGCCCTAAGCCCGGTGATTGGGAGAGGTGTTCAGTCCCGCACAGTCGATTAGTCGAGCTGCAGACTAAGGGATTTCTCCCTCCGGCATACATGGTGCCCGTTCGAGCTAGGCTCACCACCTACAATGGCGGGGAACAAGCGGAGAACTTTCCCTGTCCCTCCATGGGGGAACGGGTTTGCCTTGTTCCTTACTTACTAAGGGGACTCGGATTTCCAATTCATCCGTTCCTCCGCGGGCTCCTGGAGTTCTACGGCCTCCAAATACACAATCTCACCCCTGCCTCCATCCTACACATCGCCGGCTATGTTGCTCTCTGCGAGTTGTTCCTGGGCTGCGAGGCTCACTTCGAGCTGTGGAAAAGGCTATTTTGCCTTGTCCCTCACACACAGAGGGAATCACTTTATCTAGTGGGCGGAGCCGAAGTATGGCGCATCACCGATACCAGATATTTGTCCGGTACCCCGAAGAAGCCGTCCGAAGACTGGCCTTCAAAATGGTTTTATATGGAGGACGTCCCCCTTCTGGACCCTGTTCGGCGGGGTCTGCCCGAGTTCAACAATGCTCCTCTGAAATTGCTGAAGTTGGCGCCCACGGAGCCCCCAGGCAGAAGACAACGGAGAAGTCCTCTATCTGATGAACCGGATCAAAGCACTAGCTCGATCCGGATTGACAATAATCGAAGTTATGTCGATTTGCATAATGCAGGGAGTGCAGCCACTCCAATATCGTGGGCACCCCTTGTGGTGTTATAACGGGGCGGATGACGCCAGCCGCTGCGGGCGTAAGGGTCCGGACAATGCTGCCGCTCTAGCGAAGATTCTGTCTGAACTGTTCAAGGGCGAGGAAGAGGAGTTCACCCGCATCAAGCCACGAGATGGATTCTCTATGTACAATCCTCCAAGCTGGGTAAGTTATATTTCCCTGCTCCCATTTTCCCCGCATGCTTAGTCGTAAGTATTCACCTTGCCACCTTGCGGCAGGAACTGCGAAAAGCCATAAAGGAGGTCAGCAGCCCTTCTCCACAACCAGAGGACCCTGACCGGGCCATCGATTCCGGACTCGAAGAAGATCCGGTTATCTCCGTGGAACTGATAGACCGGCAGTTCTATCAGTTAAGCTGCGACGATGCCCCGGTGGCCTTTACGGCCGACTATCCCGGACTGCTTCCTGCATCGCAGGTAAGAAAAATCAAAAAGTCCCAACTCCAAAACTAGGATCCCCTTTTAGTCACCTCACCCACCATATACACATGGCATCTTTTACAGGGAAGGCATTTGGGATGCCCTGCTGAACCCGCGGCAACTCGCCAACAAGAGGTGCCGAGGCCGGGTAGGCCAAAAAGGAAGGCGGTCAGGACGAAGACGCCGGCGCAAAGGTATAGGAAAAACCCTGCTCCGTGGTTGTCGTCTTTTTTGAAATGTAATGACGCCTGCGTTTCTTTAACAGAAAGAATGCTCGCCGGAATATGTCCGGCGATGCTGCCAATCAAGCTTCCACCAGTCGGGTGCCAGGACTGGACATAGAGGCGGAAGGCGATATGGGGCAGGCGCTGGATAATCCCCCGACAGAGGATGCGGATAGATTGTCCGCTACAAACTCAGGAGTGGAAAGCGCCATGAATCATAGGCGCCGCCGGGCCATACTCCGCGACGCTTGTTTCTCACCAGAGGCGTTCGACGCCTTCAATTCTGGAGAGGCGTACCTCCGTGCTGCTCAAGATGGTCTAGCCAGAGCCACGGATCAGTATGTAAAGGATGTACGGGTGAGGAAATCTGACGATTTATATGTATCAGTAGCCCCTGAGACTTGAAAAAGTTAGCAGAACTGATTTAAGGATCATCTATAATGTGCAGGTTCTTACAGAGAAGAACACTAGGCTGTCCCAGGAGCTGGAGGAATGCAGGACCCAACTGGGGGCCGCTCTTGCCACATTGCAGGAACAGAAAAAGCCTCCCGCTGGTAACATTTACTTTAAAGAATGGTGATTACCATATAGTGTGCAGCATGTCTGCAGATCTAACAATTGATTTTGCAGATGAGTCCGGAGAAAGTTCGGGGGACTAGCATGTTATGCGACAGCTAGAGGCTGGCAAACGCGTGTTGAGTAAGGTTATGCAGGAGAAAAACAGTCTTCAAGATGCCAATGTTAAGCTGAACGTTGAACTAAAAGACGTTCGGGGCCAGCTTGCGGACTTCGAGAAGGGGAATAAGCGGCTTCGGCGCGGCATTTTTAGTAAGTGCTTGAACGAATCCTACTAAAGGAGTTCGGTGAAGAAGTTGATTAACAACGTTACGTCTGTAGGTATGCTGACGGGTCGTCCCGCGGAGGAAATGCCCGGGTCTGCAGGTGATCTTCTGTCCGAGCTATCACATCTGCACGAACAAGTTCGGCAGGTGATGCAAGGTGTTGCCCAGGCTTTGTGGCCATCTGTCTCCTTGCCAGAGGGCGTTGTAGAGCTTACGAAGAAGCTCAAGGGAGCACGGCGGAGCCTCCGATTATGGAAGATATCGGCCTGCCTACAGGGTGCCAGAGAGGCCTGGGCCATGGTGAAGACTCGATATACCAAGGCAGACCCAAATCACATGGCCGAGGTCAGACCTATGGGGCCCGACGGAAAAGAGATCCCCGTTAGCTTAGTGTATGGGCAAGTAGAATTAGCTGCAAAGTATTCCCAACAGGATTGTAAGCTAGACCGTCTGTTGGATGGTATAGAAGAGGAGTTTAGTCAGTCTGCATGACTATGTAATTAAAGTGACATGTATAATGCCTTCTAGCTGGATTGTAGATCATTTGTCGTTGCGGACCTTTTCGCTTCAACCTCCGGGCCCGATAGTCCGGAGTGAATCCAAATACCCGCTCAGTTATATAAGAACCGGGGTATGCATGGAGACTAGGCGTAGGGGTCATTAGTGCTTTATCAGACAAGTGCCCAACTAGTTATGTTATATTACATGGGTAGTAAGAAACATCTTCCAGGGAGAATAGTTCCGTTAAGGGTTCCTTTCCCTAGGTAAGCATGCCCTAAAGTGCATGTCCAGACTGCGATAAGAAATGCAGAAAAAGCATCTGGGGACAGATATGGATAATAAATAAAAGTCATCTTTTGTTCACCGACCGAATATTCCCTTAAGAACGCTAGCTTTCGGCTTCACCCAGTCTGAGGTACACATCCGGCTGACCCGGCAGTAACAATCATAGAGGTGCTCCCCTTATGCCCTAGCCGAATTAACGGGAATGTAGGGCATAAATACAAGAGCCAGGCAACCCAGCTTGGCCAAAACTTAAGTCATATCGATGCATATAATGGTGAAAAAAGGCACATGCGGAAGTATAACACATGTGTTGGGCGTGAGGCCCAGGTAAATAATCTAAGCTTTTGTGAAAGAAGCCCCCAGGTATGGAGAGTGTGGCTAGCGCATCTGTAATGTACAAGTGAGGCACAAGGTGACCCTTGAAGGCCTGGAGAAATAATAAGAAAAAGAAAGAAAGGGAAACAAGACAGATGATGCATATGCAGAAAATGGACAAAGGGAGGGGACTAACATAGAGTTCGGTGCTAGGCATAGAATCTTCGGAGCCTGGCTGCGTTCCATGGGTTCGGTTCGAGTCGACTAGTCGATGCATCCCGCAGTCGGTACGCTCCACCGGTCAGAACTTGGTCGATAATGAAGGGACCTTCCCATTTGGGCTCGAGCTTGTTCTTTTTCTTATCCGGCAGGCGTAGAACTAGTTCGCCAACGTTATAAGTTTTGGCCCGTACTTCTCTGCTTTGGTATCTGCGAGCATGTTGCTGGTAAAATGTGGAACGGGCTTTGGCTACGTCGCGCTCTTCCTCCAAGGTGTCCAGACTGTCCTGCCGATCGAGCTCGGCTTCTCTTTCTTCGTACATGCGCACTCGAGGTGAGTCATGAATTATGTCATAGGGCAAGACTGCCTCTGCGCCGTACACCATAAAAAATGGTTTATATCCGGTACTAAGATTTGGCATGGTCCGCAGCCCCCAGAGTACGGAGTTGAGCTCCTCTACCCAGTGCGTGTCAGACTCCGTTAAGGAACGCACTAATCTGGGTTTAATGCCGCTCATTATAAGACTGTTTGCTCGTTTGACTTGACCGTTGGTTTGTGGGTGATAGACTGAAGCATAATCGAGCTTGATGCCCATTTTGCTGCACCAGAGTTTTACCTCGTCGGCCATGAAGTTTGTGTCGTTATCAGTGATGATGCTGTGGGGGACGCCGTAACGGTGTACAACCCCGGATATGAAATCTATCACCGGTCTAGATTCGGCTGTTTTAACTAGTTTAGCCTCTATCCATTTGGTGAATTTATCCACCATGACCAATAAGTACTTTTTCTTGTGGGTTCCCCTTTAAGGGGTCCAACCATGTCAAGCCCCCGACCGCGAAGGGCCATGTAATGGGGATTGTTTCGAGGGCGGTGGGTGGCATGTGGCTTTGATTTGCAAAGAGCTGGCAATCGGCGCAACGTTGGACCAAGTCATGTGCATCTGCCTGGGCCGTTGGCCAATAGAATCCTGTACGGAAGGCCTTGCTTACAAGAGTCCGGGCTGCGGCGTGATGACCGCCGAGTCCGGCGTGAATTTCTGCCAAAAGATTCCGCCCTTCCTCTTCGGAGATGCACCTTTGAAGGACTCCCGTAGTGCTTTTCTTGTACAATTCTCCCTCATGGACCCTGTAGGCCTTGGATCGCCGCACTATGCAGCGTGCCTCATTTTGGTCCTCCGGAAGTTCCTGTCTAGTTAGGTAGGCCAGGAATGGTTCTGTCCACGGGGCAATAATGGCCATTATTTCGTGGGCTGAAGGTGTTATTTTGGTGGCGGAGCCTCCGATTGTGTCAGAGAGTTCGGTATCGGGTATTTTGGCCGGGTCCGGACTGTTGTTACCGGTGTCCCCTTCCCATCCTACAGATGGCTTGAAGAGCCTTTCCAGAAATATGTTGGGAGGGACCGCGTCGCGTTTTGCGCCGATGCGGGCGAGGATATCCGCCGCCTGATTATTTTCCCGAGCCACATGGTGAAATTCGAGTCCCTCGAACCGAGCTGACATTTTTAGGACGGCATTTCGATAGGCCGCCATTTTCGGATCCTTGGCGTCAAAATCTCCGTTTATTTGGGATATTGCGAGGTTTGAATCCCCACGCACCTCCAGGCGTTGAATGCCCATGGAGACTGTCATCCGAAGACCATGCAACAGAGCTTCGTATTCGGCTGCATTGTTGGAATCTGTATACAATATTTGCAGTATGTACCAAACGGTATCTCTGGTTGGGGACGTCAGGACGACGCCAGCCCCTAGACCGGCCAGCATTTTAGAACCGTCAAAGTGCATGATCCAATTGGAGTATGCGCCGTACTCTTTAGGGAGTTCGGCCTCCGTCCATTCGGCGACGAAGTCGGCCAATACTTGCGATTTAATGGCTCGGCGAGGTTTGTATGTTATGTCGAATGGGAGGAGCTCAATGGCCCATTTGGCAATCCGGCCCGTAGCGTCGCGGTTGTTGATAATATCATTAAGTGGCACTTCCAAGGCTACTGTAATTGAACACTCTTGAAAGTAGTGTTGCAGTTTCCGTGATGCCATGAATACCGCATATGCTATTTTTTGGTAATGCGGGTATCGTGATTTGCATGGAGTGAGGACAGTGGATACATAGTATACCGGCTTTTGAAGAGGGAATTTGTGTCCGTCCGCTTCCCGTTCAACAACGAGCACCGCGCTTACAACTTGACGAGTTGCCGCAATATACAACATCATTGGTTCACCGATGTTTGGTGCGGCCAGGATCGGGTTGGTTGCCAGAATGGCCTTTATTTCTTCCAATCCGGCTGTGGCCGCGTCCGTCCACTCGAAGTGTTCGGTGCACCGAAGGAGGAGATAAAGGGGTAAAGCCTTTTCTCCCAAGCGGGAGATAAAGCGGCTTAGAGCCGCCACACATCCAGTTAGCTTATGGATTTGTTTGAGGTCTGTTGGGGTAGCCAACTGTGACAACGCTCGGATTTTGGCCGGATTAGCTTCAATACCTCTACTTGGGACAATGAATCCCAGGAGCTTTCCGCTGGTACGCCGAAAATGCATTTTTCCGGATTGAGCTTGATGTCATATGTTCGAAGGCTGTCAAATTTGATCCTCAAGTCGTCTATCAAAGAGTCGACGTGTTTGGTTTTGACGACCACATCGTCTACGTATGCCTCTACTGTTTTGCCGATTTGTTTCTCTAGACATGTCTGAATCATGCGCTGATATGTTGCGCCAGCGTTTTTGAGCCCAAAAGGCATTGTGTTAAAACAGAAGGGACCGTATGGCGTGATGAATGCCGTTGCGGCTTGGTCGGACTCCACCATCTTGATTTGGTGGTATCCAAAGTATGCGTCGAGGAAACACAATGACTTGTGTCCTGCGGTAGCATCAATGATTTGATCGATGCATGGGAGGGGGAAGGGATCCTTTGGGCAAGCTTTATTGAGGTCTTCGAAGTCGACACAAAGGCGCCAGGATTTGTCCTTCTTTGGTACCATCACCAGGTTTGCTAGTCAGTCCGGGTGTTTCATTTCTTTGATGAATCTAGCCTCCAATAACTTGGCTAGTTCCTCTCCAATGACCTGTCTCTTAGGTTCAGAGAAACGCCGAAGAGCTTGCTTGACCGGCTTGAATCCCCTTAGGATATTTAGGCTATGCTCGGCCAGCCTGCGTGGGATTCCTGGCATGTCTGAGGGATGCCAGGCGAATATGTCCCAGTTCTCGCGTAGGAACTCCCATAGTGCGGCGTCCACAGCGGGGCTTAGCTGTGCCCCGATGGAGGCTGTTTTTGTAGGGTCTGTTGGGTGGACTTGGAATTTGACTATTTCATCCGCTGGTTTAAAAGAGGTGGACTTGGATCTCTTGTCGAGTATCACGTCGTCCCTGTCCACTGTGGAGCGTAGCGTAGTTAATTCCTCGGCCGAGAGAGCTTCGGATAATGCCTCGAGGGCCAATGCGGCTGTTTTGTTTTGTTTTGTTTTACCCAGGTTTGGGCCCTCTTGATGGAGGTAAAATCCTACGTCTTGCTTGATTAATATTGATGATATGGGTAGTACAAGAGTAGATCTACCACGAGATCGGAGAGGCTAAACCCTAGAAGCTACCCTATGGTATGATTGTCTGTTGTCCTACGGACTAAAACCCTCCGGTTTATATAGACACCGGAGAGGGGTAGGGTTACACAAGGTCAGTTACAAAGGAGGAGATATACATATCCGTATTGCCTAGCTTGCCTTCTACGCCAAGTAGAGTCCCATCCGGACACGAGATGAAGTCTTCAATCTTGTATCTTCATAGTCCAACAGTCCGGCCAAAGGATATAGTCCGGCTGTCCGGACACCCCCTAATCCAGGACTCCCTCAAAACCCATCAATTATTGGGTCTAAGACCAGTGCGGCTGAGCCTCCGTGATGGATACTGGTCAGGTGATCCCGGCGATCAAAAGTGATCGGGCATGCCGACCATGGATTGAATTTTGGGGCGACTAGCTCTATTGCATAGACGTCGCTGAGCGCACGCTTGCACTCCCTCTTGGGGATGTCGGTAGCATATATCATGTTCACCGTTTTGACCTGAGGGGGAAACTTCTTCTGTCCCCCTGTGTTCGGTTGTCATGGCTCTTCGTCATCGTCCTCGCTTTGTGATCCCTTTTCCCTGTTCTCGGTGTTTAATTTGTTGGCCTGTTTGAAAACCCAACACTCTCTATTTGTATGATTAGGAGGCTTGTCGGGGGTGCCGTGGATCTGGCATGGACGATCAAGTATGCGGTCCAAGCTGGACGGGCCCGAATTGTTCTTTTGGAACGGCTTTTTCCGCTGACCGGACTTAGAGCCACCGAATCCGGTGTTGACCGCCGTATCCTCAGTGTTGTCACTGTTGTTTCGGCACTTGTATCTATTGCGTCGAGACTTATCTTTGTTGCTTTTAACTTCAGGAGTGCCGATGTCGCTTGCATTGTTTTTGCTACGGGCCAACCAACTGTCCTCGCCCGCACAAAAGTGGGTCGTGAGTGCCGTGAGGGCTGCCATGGATTTTGGATTTTCTTGGCCGAGGTGGCGAGCGAGCCATTCGTCACGGATGCTATGCTTAAAAGCTGCTAGAGCTTCGGCGTCCGGACAGTCGACAATTTGGTTCTTTTTAGTTAAGAACCTTGTCCAGAATTTCCTGGCGGACTCTCCGGGCTGTTGAACTATATGGCTTAAGTCATCAGCGTCCGGAGGTCGAACATATGTACCTTGGAAGTTATCGAGGAAAGCCTCTTCCAAGTCCTCCCAGCTGCCGATGGAATTTTCAGGAAGACTGTTTAACCAAAGCCGAGCTGGCCCTTTGAGTTTTAGAGGGAGGTATTTTATGGCGTGGAGGTCATCTCCGCGGGCCATATGGATGTGGAGAATGAAGTCTTCGATCCACACCGGGGGGTCCGTGGTTCCATCGTATGATTCAATGTTCACGGGCTTGAATCCTTCAGGGAATTCGTGATCCAGGACCTCATCAGTGAAGCAATGAGGGTGTGCGGGGGCCTCTATATTGGGCCGTATCATGACGCAGCTCTGATAGAGTCCGTCTGCGGTGTTCGTCCCCCGCATGACTGGGTTTGTCATGTCCGAATAGGTGGCCGTGGTCACGTGTTGAGGCGCGTCCTCGCGATCCGTAGATTGATCTTGTATGTCATGCTTTATTGTTCAGGTTCTGCCGGAGGTCATATGCATGGCCATGGGCTAATTTAGCTCTGCCTGAGCGATGAGGCAGGGCGGGCTGGTGTTCGGCATGAGTTGTCGTTTTGTCCCGACCACGTGGTGGTCGCTCAGCCGTATTGTGCGATGGTGGTATGTACTCCGGCGCCTCCTCGTCGAACTGAGGTAGCAATTTGCGCTTTGGGTAGCTTTTGGTTAGGCGCTTGAGGCCGTATTCTTCGGCTGCTAGGACATCAGTCCATTTATCATTGAGCAGATCTTGGTTAGCTTGAAGCTGCTGCTGCTTCTTTTTCAGGCTCCTTGTCGTGGCTATTAGCTGGCGCTTGAAGCGCTCCTGCTCAAGAGGTTCCTCGGGCATGATGAAATCTTCGGTGCCAAGGCTCGCCTCATCTTCGGAGAGCGGAAGGTAATTGTCATCCTCCGAATCTTCGTGCGTAGCCTGTTTAATAGGGCTAAGCTGCTCATCTTCCTGTTCATCTTGTTTGTTGCTTTATCGACGGGGTCTTCATTGTATTCGGCACCTTCCGGAGTGTCATCTTCTCCTGTGCCGATGTTGCTGTCTTTACTGCGGCGTGACTTAGAGCGGCGCCGCTGACACTGGCGCTTGGACTGTATTTCGGAAGGTTTATCCTCAGCTGGGTCTTCCTTATCATCGCCGCTGTGCTCCTTTGGTGCATCCACCATGTATACGTCATACGAGGAAGCGACCGTCCAGTGTTCGATGAACAGCGGGTTCTGGGCCTCCTCTTCTCCGGCATCGTCGTCCATACCATCGATGTCCTCAGAGTCGTAATCAAGTTCGTCGGTCAAATCCTCAATCGTGGCTATAAAGTGGGTGGCGGGTGGGAAGTAAAATTCTCCATCGTCAGCCCCTAGTTCGAGCCGGATATAGTTTGGCTGGGAGTCCTCCGGCAAGGACAGGTTTTTTAATGAGTTTAGCACACCTACGGCCGGAGACGAGTCTGGCATTCTGGTAGCATAGGCATCAAGTGAGACCAGGTCCATGTGCGGCTCCAATGTCATGGAATCTGCGGCCTCCGAGGTGGGGTTAATCCTCCCGTCTTTGGATGGCACGGCCTGATACGTCTCCAACATATCTATAATTTTTTATTGTTCCATGCTATTATATTATCTATTTTGGATGTTTATGGGCTTTATTAAACACTTTTATATTATTTTTGGGACTATCCTATTAACCCAGAGCCCAGTGCCAGTTTATATTTTTTTCCTTGTTTTAGAGTATCGTAGAAAAGGAAAATCAAATGGAGTCCAATTGGCCTGAAACTTCACAGAACTTATTTTTGGACCAGAAGAAGCCCACGGAGTATCCGAGTTGGACCAGGAGAGTCCTGGGCTGTTCACGAGGGTGGGGGCGCTCCCACCCCCCTGGGCGCGCTCCCCTGCCTCGTGGACAGCCCGGAGGTCCACTGACGTACTTCTTCCTCCCATATATACCCATATACCCTAAAAACTTCAGGGAGCAGAATAGATCAGGAGTTCCGCCGCCATAAGCCTCCGTAGCCACCAAAAACCAATCTAGACCCGTTCCGGCACCCTGCCGGAGGAGGAATCCCTCTCCGGTGGCCATCTTCATCATCCCGGTGCTCTCCATGACGAGGAGGGAGTAGTTCTCCCTCGGGGCTGAGGGGATGTACCAGTAGCTATGTGTTTGATCTCTCTCTCTCTCTATCGTGTTCTTGAGGTGGTACGATTTTGATCTATCGCGAGCTTTGCTATTATAGTTGGATCTTATGATGTTTCTCCCCCTCTAATCTCTTGTAATGGATTGAGTTTTCCCTTTGAAGTTATCTTATCGGATTGAGTCTTTATGGATTTGAGAACACTTGATGTATGTCTTGCGTGGGATACCCGTGGTGAAAATGGGGTATTCTATTGATCCACTTGATGTATGTTTTGGTGATCAACTTGCGGGTTCCGTGACCTTGGGAATCTATGCATAGGGGTTGGCACACGTTTTGTCTTGACTCTCCGGTAGAAACTTTGGGGCACTCTTTGAGGTTCTATGTGTTGGTTGAGTAGATGAATCTGAGATTGTGTGATGCATATCGTATAATCATACCCACGGATACTTGAGGTGACATTGGAGTATCTAGGTGACATTAGGGTTTTGGTTGATTTGTGTCTTAAGGTGTTATTCTAGTACGAACTCTATGATAGATTGAACGGAAAGAATAGCTTCATGTTATTTTACTACGGACTCTTGAATAGATCGATCAGAAAGGATAACTTTGAGGTGGTTTCGTACCCTACCATAATCTCTTCATTTGTTCTCTGCTATTAGTGACTTTGGAGTGACTCTTTGTTGCATGTTGAGGGATAGTTATGTGATCCAATTATGTTATTATTGTTGAGAGAACTTGCACTAGTGAAAGTATGAACCCTAGGCCTTGTTTCCTAGCATTGCAATACCGTTTGTGCTCACTTTTATCATTAGTTACCTTGCTGTTTTTATATTTTCAGATTACAAAAACCTATATCTATTATCCATATTGCACTTGTATCACCATCTCTTCGCCAAACTAGTGCACCTGTACAATTTACCATTGTATTGGGTGTGTTGGGGACACAAGAGACTCTTGGTTATTTGGTTGCAGGGTTGTTTGAGAGAGACCATCTTCATCCTAAGCCTCCCACGGATTGATAAACCTTAGGTCATCCACTTGAGGGAAATTTGCTATTGTCCTACAAACCTCTGCACTTGGAGACCCAACAACGTCTACAAGAAGAAGGTTGTGTAGTAGACATCAAGCTCTTTTCTGGCGCCGTTGCCGGGGAGGTGAGTGCTTGAATTTATATCTTTAGATCTTGCAATCGAGTCTTTTAGTTTCTTGTTTTATCACTAGTTTAGTTTATAAAAGAAAATTACAAAAAAATGGAATTAAGTTTGCCTCATACACTTCATCTTTTTAATATCTTTCGTGAGTATGATGGAAAGGAAAATTGTGCCAAAGTGTTAGAAGAAGAATGCAATAAAATATTTGGCACTAAATCTTTGAATGATGAGCATGATTGCAATGTTTTTAGTATGAACTCCTTGAATATCCATAGTACTAATGATGATTGCACTAGTTATGATGAAAATGTCTCCTATAAACATGCCAATTTTTGCGGAGTGCATTGGGTTTGCAAGTACACACCAAATAGGGAAGATAGATATTGCAAGAGGCATAAGCATTTATAAACTAATTTGTTGCAAGAAAGGCTAGATGTTTGTGCTGAAAATTTATATTTTCTTAGCCGTACTTGTGAACTTTGCAATGAACGTGGTCATTTAACCATCCGATGCAAAAAAATTCATGATCTAATCGTTTCCAAAAATTGTGATGACTTGATTTCCCTTGCACATCATAATGAACTTAGTTTGCTTATGGGTTATGAAGAAATGAAACGTATAACTAACTATCTTCCAGTATTTGCCCGTGATAAACTTCTTGGTTTTGATCTATTGGAAATTTATATGTATTGTGCTGTGAATTGTATTGAAAATCCTTATATTGCCAACTACATAAAGAAAAGAAAAGAAATAGAAGACGAAGAGAATACTAATGATGATTATGATTGTGGAAGATGATGCACTTGATGATGATCTTGTTATGCCTATTGCTTGTTGTGATGATTATGATTGGGAAGATAATGATACTTCTTATGATCTTGAAAATCTTTTTGGCACTTGCTTGAAAGAATATGATAATTGCTATACTATTGGTGCTATCCATACTATTTGATGATGAAAGTGATTATGCTTATGATATGAAAAGGCCCAAGCTTGGGGATGCTATGTTTGATGAAGATGATGTTTTTGAGAATATATTTGCTGCAATTAATGTTAGTCCCAAGCTTGGGGAAGCTATGTTTAATGAAGATGATATTTGTAGTCTCCCAAGTTTTGATATGCAAATTTGTTATAATGATAGCATGCCTCTTACTTATGATGATTATATTGATGAAAGTGGGTTTGGAAGAGTGTCAACTTTAGGAAGTAGTAATCCCACTATTTTGGAGGATGTTGAATCTTATTGTGATAATTATGAAAGTGGATTTGGAGAGGTCATGACTTTATTTAGTAATGATTCCACTATCCTGGAAGAGGTTTCAATCGATTATGATGAGAACAAAGTTGCTACCTATGATGATTATTGTGATGATACATATGCTATAAAAAGTAGAGATGATTATATTTATAAAACCTTTCATGATTACGATTTCCCTTTTTCTGAACATTACTCCTTTAATGTGGAAACAATTTATAGTATTCGAGTCTCTTATGATACTCCCACTATTCCGATTGAGAAGATTTTGCTTATGTAGAGAGTAGTAAATTTTCTATGCTTGTAGATCATGAAAAGAATGCTTTATGTGATTGTTATATTGTTGAATTCATTCATGATGCTACTGAAAATTATTATGAGGGAGGAACATATGCTTGTAGGAATTGCAACAATATCAAGTTTCCTCTCTATGTGTTGAAAATCTTGAAGTTATCCTTGTTTTACCTTCCTATGCAAGTTGATTCTTGTTCCCACAAGTTGTTTGCTCACAAAATCCCTATGCATAGGGAGTGGGTTAGACTTAAATGTGATAGTCATATTCTTCATGATGCTCTCTTTATGTTTCAATTCTTATCCTTTATGTGAGCATCATTGAAATCATCATGCCTAGCTAGGGGCGTTAAACGATAGCGCTTGTTGGGAGGAAACCTAATTTTTTTTTTGTTCCTTGATTTTTTTTCCTGTTTAGTAATAAATAATTTATCTAGCCTCTGTTATGGTTGAGTTTTTATGTTTTAATTAGTGTTTTTGCCAAGTAGAACCGTTGGGAAGACTTGGGGAAAGTCTTGTTGATCTTGCTGTAAAAAACAGAAACTTTAGCTCTCACGAGAATTGCTGCCATTTATTATTGGAGACTGCCATTTAGTTAATTATTTTTGAATATGATTAATAGATAAATTCCTCGCGTCCCTCAATTTATTTTAGAATTTTTGGGGTTCCAGAAGTTTGCGTTAGTTACAGATTACTACAGACTGTTCTGTTTTTGACAGATTCTGTTTTTCGTGTGTTGTTTGCTTATTTTGATGAATCTATGGCTAGTAAAAGAGTTTATAAACCATAGAGAAGTTGGAATACAGTAGGTTTAACACAAATATAAATAAAGAATGAGTTCATTATAGTACCTTGAAGTGGTGTTTTGTTTTCTTTCGCTAACGGAGCTCACGAGATTTTCTATTTTGAGTTTTGTATTGTGAAGTTTTCAAGTTTTGGGTAAAGATTCGATGGACTATGGAATAAGGAGTGGCAAGAGCCTAAGCTTGGGTATGCCCAAGGCACCCCAAGGTAATATTAAAGTACAACCAAGAGCCTAAGCTTGGGGATGCCCTGGATGGCATCCCCTCTTGCATCTTCGTTCATCGGTAACTTTACTTGGAGCTATATTTTTATTCGCCACATGAGATGTGTTTTGCTTGGAGCGTCATTTTATTTTATTTAGTTTTGCTTTCTGTTTGAATAAAATACCAAGATCTGAAATTCTTAAATGTTAGAGAGTCTTCACATAGTTGGATAATTATTCGACTACTCATTGAGCGTCACTTATATCTTTCGGAGTAGTTTGTTGTTGCTCTAGTGCTTCACTTATATCTTTTTAGAGCACGGCGGTGGAGTTATTTTATAGAAATAGATGAACTCTCATGCTTCACTTATATTATTTTGAGAGTCCTAAACAGCATGGTAATTTTCTTTGGTTATGAATTTAGTCCTAATATGATGGGCATCCAAGAGGGGTATAATAAAAACTTTCATATAGAGTGCATTGAATACTATGAGAAGTTTGATACTTGATAATTGTTTTGAGATATAGAGATGGTGATATTAGAGTCATGCTAGTTCACTAGTTGTGAATTTGAGAAATACTTGTGTTGAAGTTTGCAAGTCCCGTAGCATGCACGTATGGTAAACGTTATGTAACAAATTTGAAACATGAGGTGTTCTTTGATTGTCCTCCTTATGAGTGGCGGTCGGGGACGAGCGATGGTCTTTTCCTACTAATCCATCCCCCTAGGAGCATGCGCATACTGCTTTGATTTTTATGACTTGTAGATTTTTGCAATAAGTATGTGAGTTCTTTATGACTAATGTTGAGTCCATGGATTATACGCACTCTTACCCTTCCATCATTGCTAGCCTCTTCGGTACCGTGCATTGCCCTTTATCACATTGAGAGTTGGTGCAAACTTCGCCAGTGCATCCAAACCACATGATATGATAAGCTCTTTCACACATAAACCTCCTTATATCTTCCTCAAAATAGCCACCATACCTACCTATTATGGCATTCCCATAGCCATTCCGAGATATATTGCCATGCAACTTTCCACCGTTCCATTTATTATGACACACATCATCATTGTCATATTGCTTTGCATGATCATGTAGTTGACATCGTATTTGTGGCAAAGCCACCGTTCATAATTTTTCATACATGTCACACTTGATTCATTGCAATCTCGGTACACCACCGAAGGCATTCATATAGAGTCATATCTTATTCTAAGTATCGAGTTGTAATTCTTGAGTTGTAAGTAAATAAAAGTGTGATGATAATCATTATTAGTGCATTGTCCCAGTGAGGAAAGGATGATGGAGACTATGATTCCCCCACAAGTCAGGATGAGACTCCACACGAAAAAAGGCCAAAAAATAAGAGAGAAAAAATAGAAGGCCCAAAAAACAAAAACAAAAAATATGAGAGAAAAAGAGAGAAGGGACAATGTTACTATCCTTTTACCACACTTGTGCTTCAAAGTAGCACGAAGATCTTCATGATAGAGAGTCTCTTATGTTGTCACTTTCATATACTAGTGGGAAATTTTCATTATAGAACTTGGCTTGTATATTCCAACAATGGGCCTCCTCAAGTGCCCTAGGTCTTCATGAGCAAGCAAGTTGGATGCACACCCACTTAGTTCTTTTGTTGAGCTTTCATACATTTATAGCTCTAGTGCATCCGTTGCATGGCAATCCCTACTCCTTGCATAGACATCAATTGATGGGCATCTCCCTAGCCATTGATTTTCCGCGTCAATGTGAGACTTTCTCCTTTTTGTCTTCTCCACATAACCCCCTCATTATATTATATTCCACCCATAGTGCTATATCCATGGCTCACGCTCATGTATTGCGTGAAGGTTGAAAAAGTTTGAGATTACTAAAGTATGAAAAAATTGCTTGGCTTGTCATCGGGGTTGTGCATGATGAGAGCATTCTTGTGTGACGAAAATGGAGCATGACCAAACTATATGATTTTGTAGGGATGAACTTTCTTTGGCCATGTTATTTTGAGAAGATATGATTTCTTAGTTAGTATGCTTGAAGTATTATTATTTTTATGTCAATATTAAACTTTTGTCTTAAATCTTATGGATCTGAATATTCTTGATACAATAAAGAGAAATACATGATGAATATGTTAGGTAGCATTCCACATCAAAAATTATGTTTTTATCATTTACCTACTCGAGGACGAGCAGGAATTAAGCTTGGGGATGCTGATACGTACGTATCTATAATTTTTTATTGTTCCATGCTATTATATTATATGTTTTGGATGTTTATGGGCTTTATTAAACACTTTTATATTATTTTTGGGACTAACCTATTAACCCAGAGCCCAGTGCTAGTTTCTGTTTTTTCCTTGTTTTAGAGTATCGCAGAAAAGGAAAATCAAATGGAGTCCAATTGGCCTGAAACTTCACAGAACTTATTTTTGGACCAGAAGAAGCCCACGGAGTATCCGAGTTGGACCAGGAGAGTCCTGGGCTGTTCACAAGGGTGGGGGCGCTCCCACCCCCCTGGGCGCGCTCCCCTGCCTCGTGGACAGCCTGGAGGTCCACCGACGTACTTATTCCTCCCATATATACCCATATACCCTAAAAACTTCAGGGAGCAGAATAGATCGGGAGTTCCGTAGCCAGAAGCCTCCGTAGCCACCAAAAACCAATCTAGACCCGTTCCGGCACCCTGCCGGAGGAGGAATCCCTCTCCGGTGGCCATCTTCATCATCCCGGTGCTCTCCATGACGAGGAGGGAGTAGTTCTCCCTCGGGGCTGAGGGTATGTACCAGTAGCTATGTGTTTGATCTCTCTCTCGTGTTCTTGAGGTGGTACGATCTTGATGTATCGCGAGCTTTGCTATTATAGTTGGATCTTATGATGTTTTCCCCCTCTACTCTCTTGTAATGGATTGAGTTTTCCCTTTGAAGTTATCTTATCGGATTGAGTCTTTAAGGATTTGAGAACACTTGATGTATGTCTTGTGTGGGATACCCGTGGTGACAATGGGGTCTTCTATTGATCCACTAGATGTATGTTTTGGTGATCAACTTGCGGGTTCCGTGACCTTGGGAATCTATGCATAGGGGTTGGCACACGTTTTTGTCTTGACTCTCCGGTAGAAACTTTGGGGCACTATTTGAGGTTCTATGTGTTGGTTGAATAGATGAATCTGAGATTGTGTGATGCATATCATAGAATCATACCCACGGATACTTGAGGTGACATTGGAGTATCTAGGTGACATTAGGGTGATGATTTGTGTCTTAAGGTGTTATTCTAGTACGAACTCTATGATAGATTGAACGGAAAGAACAGCTTCATGTTATTTTACTACAGACTCTTGAATAGATCGATCAGAGAGGATAACTTTGAGGTGGTTTCGTACCCTACCATAATCTCTTCATTTGTTCTCCGCTATTAGTGACTTTGGAGTAACTCTTTGTTGCATGTTGAGGGATAGTTATGTGATCCAATTATGTTATTATTGTTGAGAGAACTTGCACTAGTGAAAGTATGAACCCTAGGCCTTGGTTCCTAGCATTGCAATACCGTTTGTGCTCACTTTTATCATTAGTTACCTTGCTGTTTTTATATTTTCAGATTACAAAAACCTATATCTATTATCCATATTGCACTTGTATCACCATCTCTTCGCCGAACTAGTGCACCTATACAATTTACCATTGTATTGAGTGTGTTGGGGACACAAGAGACTCTTTGTTATTTGGTTGCAGGGTTGTTTGAGAGAGACCATCTTCATCCTACGCCTCCCACGAATTGATAAACCTTAGGTCATCCACTTGAGGGAAATTTTCTACTGTCCTACAAACCTCTGCACTTGGAGGCCCAACAACGTCTACAAGAAGAAGGTTGTGTAGTAGACATCACGGCCTGCTCCGGCTCTAGGGCCAGAGCGGTTACAGGAGCGATCTCCTGGATGCGGCCCGATGACAGATTTAAGTCATGATCATCGGGGTGAACCGGAGCGGCCGCCAGGGTATCGAATCCGGCAAAGATCAAGTCTCCACGGATGTCTGCGACGTAGTTCAAGCTCTCGAATCTGACCTGATGGCCAGGGGCGTAGCTTTCGATCCGCTCCAGATGGCCAAATGAGTTGGCCCGCAGTGCGAAGCCGCCGAACATGAAGATCGGTCCGGGGGAGTTTCTCCGCAGACAGCATCATTATTGACGATTGAAGAGGCCATCAAACCTTTCAGCGACAGCACAGAGGAACTCTCAATGAAAGCATCAATGTTGGTGTCTAAACCGGAGGATCTCGGGTAGGGGGTCCCAAACTGTGCGTCTAAGGTTGATGGTAATAGGAGATAGGGAACACGAAGTTTTACCCAGGTTTGGGCCCTCTTGATGGAGGTAATATCCTACGTCCTTCTCGATTGATATTGATGAATATGAGTATTACAAGAGTTGATCTACCACAAGATCGTAATGGCTAAACCCTAGAAGTCTAGCCTGTATGACTAAGGTATTGAGTATATCCTTTCTGGACTACACCATGCGATTTATATAGACACCGGGGGGATCTAGGGTTACATAGAGTCGGTTACACAAGAAGGAATCTTCATTGTTGTTCGCCAAGCTTGCCTTCCACGCCAAGGAGAGTCTTTATCCGGACACCGGTATAGTCTTCGGTCTTCATATCTTCACAGCCCATCAGTCCGGCCCATAGATAATAGGCCGGATGCCCGAGGACCCCTTAGTCCAGGACTCCCTCAGGGGGGGGGGGGAAATAGGACTGGTTATCTGTCTCTGAATGCTCCTCTGAGGAGCTATCCGTAACCAGCAAGACATGCACTTCGTCAGATAGCATTGTCTGCTCTGAAGACCTTGTTTCCACTCCAGATTTTTTCCATGACCGTGCCGAATGGCTGATGCACAGGAAGAGTAATTGAATGTACTAAAATTGTTGACAAATTTAACACGTAATAAAAAAATCATGGCATGATATAATTCACATGTAAGATGACTGGCTAACCAGGTTGGCATTGCAAAATTCACATATATGACGTCTGGCTAAACAAGATGGCATTGCATGATTCACATATACGATAAAGAAACTAAACAGAGGGCATTCACACAAAGCATGTCTAAACTAAGCAGATGACATATTTGATGTATAAAGTAAGCAATGCAAGGAACCATATGCATGATATTACCAACATCAGCATGCCAAGTTAGAGCGAAGACCTTAGGGGGTAAATAGGAGTGGTCTTCTCCTTCTGAATCCCCCTCAGAACAGTTATCTTCCTCTTGATTACAATCTGAAATGGGTGGAGGGGGGCTGCCTTTGCACCCACCATGGAGCGACGTCTACATGAAATTGTATTGCCACACAAGGCTCGTCTCTTTTGCTCTACATGTTCAGTTCCATTGTGTACAATAATTGACATGCAAAGGAATAAAACATATATAGTGAGATTATGTAAGGAGTGCATGCACAAATCCAGAGTGCTGGTAGCAAACTGTGGATAGACCCAAAACCAATGATAGCAGGCAGATAATAGCTTTAGTTAAAAAATACAGATAATGGCTCCTTTAATGTTTGTTTGCACCCAACATGAAACTCATAGTAGACACACGAGATTAACTAGATAATAGACAGATAGTACTGATTGCTGCCCCAATATGTACCCCATAACCATTTAAAAACTCAAGTTTCATCATTAGTTTGGACCTGACTCCGAGTCTAATAGGTGAACACAACGATAAAGTAGCATGTCATCATATTAAGTGATGCATAACGTAAGCAGACATGAAAGAGTGCGGCCTCTCTTGCTGACCCGTGTAGTCCTCAAGGTCATCTGCTCTATTGATGATGGTAATGAAGTTGTCGTGGCTGCCGGCAACGGGGAAGAAGATCTGAGGCGGCGAAAGATAGTCTGGAGAGTGGATTCCTGCTGTGGTGAACCCTTTCTTCGTTGGAGCAGCTGAGCTGGGGTGGAACACAACGCAGCAGGAGCAGGACAAACCACACAAGGTTTTCTTTGGCACATATCTGTAACAGAAGTAATTGTGTGAGGGCTTGTTTGAAATTGAGGATTCTAACAATGGAGGGATAGGAAATAGACAGGAAGAGGATAGGAATGCACGTGCAAAACAGAGAATTTAAAAACACATGATTTCTGCCAATCTGGGTGTTTGGTTCACAAGAATTGGAAGATCACAAGATGCAAAGAAGCATGGTGGGATTAAGACAAACCACAAGTGTAGTGACCCGACCTCAGACGGTCAAGTCTCTGTGCTTCAGTGTCATCCCTGGATCGGTAATGCTAACACACACAGTACTCGGATGGATTTATAACAGAGTAGCAATCACACACTTATTACATCGATAGTCTCAAGAGAGAACTTAATACAATAAATATGGCTTAAGGCCATCTAATTAAGATAACAATGGAAGGCTTGGAAGATAAAGTGAGCCCATCAACTCCAACGGCATAGCTGAGTGCATGACAACGACCTAGCGCACCTTACTCCTCGTCTGAAAAGTCTACAACATGATATGTTGCAGCCCGAAACAGGTTAGCACATGGAATATGCTGGCAATATAACACAGTAGAGCAATGAACAGATAAATGCTATCACTACATACATATATGGCTGGTGGAGGCTCTATGGTTATATTGTTTTGCAAAAAGCCAATTTTTTCCTACAACAAAGGAATAGATTTTATTTAACTATCATGATGGTTGAAACAACATTGAGAAGGTTCCTCCAACTCAATCCCAGATAGAGCAATCTTTAACATCCCAACAAATTAATTTTAGAGTGATGAGATCCAATCAATAATTCAAGTACCAGATACTCAAGATGTCCATAACAGGGGACACGGCTAACCATGATTAGTTTGTACACTCTGCAGAGGTTTGCGCACTTTTCCCCACAAGATTCGATCTCCTCCGTTGGATTTCTCGCACTACAGGGTGTTTGAGAAACGGATGACCGAGACACAGACTTTCATAAGCATTAACTCTTTACTCTGGGTAGATAGTTACACCTACTTTCCCCTACATCTGCTAGCCTACCACTGAAAGAGGTCACACAACATACTCAACTATGCCAGAGCCCATAATGGCTTGTGGCTGCACACGGAAGTTTCTAGCATGAATAATCTCATGATCCCTTTGAGCCTAGGTGGCGGACCGTAGGATGATCAAACGGGTACTCCGGGATATCCTAGGACAACACTGGATTCTCCAGGTGCCCACAAGCAATCCACCCAGATGTGTATTAAAGTTGCCAGCTTAAGTTGAACCATTAATTAACAAACTCACATCTATCATGGATCCTGTCGGCGTTCTGGGAACGGGGGTCCCCAGACTTGCCTGCCTGCGGCCTGCGGCGTGGCTCGAGTGGGGGCCCAGCGCGGCCCATCTTCATCAACGCAAGCTCAAGACCCTCGCGAGGGGCCAAGCCTCGCGAGGCGGACGACAGGAAGCTTCCTCAGAGGCAGCCTCATCAGGAAGGCTCGTGAGGAGGCGGAGAGATCAAGGCAGGGGTACCTCGCGAGGAACTCGTGACGCAAGCCATGACGATCGAGACAAGGCGGGCGCCGGCCTGCGCAGTGTCCTTGTTTCCCCTTTGGTGCAAAGGGGGCAAGCACAGGCCAAGGCATTAGGAAAAGGTTGCCATTCCGGTGCAACAAGACCAAGACCAGCAGAGCGGCAGGACGGAGGTCACCGTGGAGCCCAAGACGGCGTCATCACAAGTGCTTTTGGCAGCCGAAGACCACCTTTGGTCAGGATAACTTGTACTATATGTTCCCCTTCAAAATGGCCAAGTGTTGGCTCCCTTCCCGCTCATTATTTGGGGAGAGGCCCAGGGCCTCTATAAATGGAGCTAGCCACCACAGAGTAGAGGGAGAGACATCGAGAGATCTGGTAGAACCCTAGCAGAGAGAAAGAGAGGCAACGGAACTCACCCTAACAGTTCATCGCACCAGCTCAAGAACACCTCTCGCGAGGCTGTTCTTCCCTTATACTATTCATCATCAGCCCCTGAGGCAATCCACCACGCCACACACTGGAGTAGGGTATTACACCACAATGGTGGCCCGAACCAGTATAATCCTCGTGTCTCTTGTGTTGTTCATCATTTTCATCTTAGTTCGCACAAGAGGATCGGACGTAGATCGGTAGGGGAGAGATCTCCGTGCGCACCCCAGTGTTCGAACCTCAAGGGTCTGCCGGAACCCGAAATCCGACATTTGGCGCGCCAGGTAGGGGTGCGCCGGAGTCCTTCTTCCTCCGCGTCGCGTTCCGCCGCTTCGCCACCCAGATGTCAAGCAACCCAGCTACCAACGCCGACCGCTGGGTGGCGTGGCCCGCCCACGCCGTGTCGCCGTCTCAGGGCGACCTCAACCTTGCGCCTCAGGCAGCTCGCGCTCCGCAGGGCGATGCGGGACCCGGGCGACGCGGCCAGACGCCACCTGCCCTCACGCCACGGCAGGTGCGGGCCGCAGCAAGGGCCTCGAACCACACCGCTGCCACGGTGCCATACACCTGACGGGAGCAGGCGAACTCCAGGGCCATGCTCACGGTGGCCCGAGAGCTACTACGGTGCCGCTTGCTGGAAGGCAGCCGCGACGTGTAGTTGGAGCGAGTGGCCGAGCTCCTGGACGCCGCCGCCTTAGGAGCGCCTCCTTTCTGCATCCAGCTGCCGCCCCAGATCCAGGACAGATCGCATGACGGCATTATGCGCACCCACGCGATTTTAGGCGGGCCCCAGGGCCGGTCCAGCGCCAGCACCGGGCGGCTGATCGTGCCGGCCCCTCCCCAGGCCGGCGAAGGGGTGCGCGCCGCGGTCTTTGGCCTCGGCGGACCACCGCGTCATCACATACAAGGAGATGCCCCAAGCCAGACTGCGTGGCATACGGGGCTCTACAGCGAGGCCCACGAGGTGGTCGCCCCGGAGGCCTATGTACCCCGCATGGTGGATCAAGGGCGCAAGCTGGAAGGAGGTCACGGCTCGTTCCTCGGGCTCGACTGGGACGAGGAGGCGCCGGAAGCCGAGCTCTTTCAGGAACCCCAAGAGAGCATCGACAATCGCGCCGACAGCAGCAACTATCGGGTACCACTCATCCCTCAGGATCAAGCTTATGCTAACCATGGGTCGCAGGAGGTACAGGTCGCCACAGCGGATGGTTTCCCCAACGTTGCAGCCTCTTATCCCTCGGGAGGAGGGTGCAAGGGGGCTGCAGGAAAGGGGCCGAGATCCGGACTCACCGTCGCGGCGGTCGGGCCAAGGTGTTCTTAGGAGGTAGGCCCTCTGCCGGGGAGGTGCCCCATGGCCTGCCCCCGGCGCAGGACCCGTGGTCGTCAGGGGAACTGCTAGCGACCGCTCTACCCCATTGGCGTCGTCCTTGGTTTCCGGTCGCCGTCAATGGTGGCAGAGTGAGGCGCAAGGCGGGGCCCTCGTCTGGCGATATGAAGCTAGGCCGGTACCTGTGAAGAAGGCCCAGTGCCTGTGAAGCTCGCCGCCCCGTGACACTCTCATGTAATAATGAGTGGGGTTGTACACGCCCCGAAGTCTCAGGAGCGCCGGCCTCAGGCCCTGGGGCTCCCGCCCACGCCCAGTGGCAGCACTTAGCTCCGCGCTGGTGAGAAGACGTCGAAGACTAGACTAGGTGCCGGACGCGGCTTTTTTGCTTTTCTTCTACCTTCTTGCTTTTTTGCTTCTTCCTTGTCGGCAAGTTTCTTCGGTTGGATTTAAGTTGGATTTGAGTTCGAAGCTTGCATGCATTCGGGGAGGGGGTGTTTAGTCTCGTTCGAGCAATCTCTCGCGTTCTGGTTTTGGCTTTGCGTCCAAGGTTAACATCAGCTGCCCCCGTCGCGAGCCCCTCGCGAGCCGGGGCGGGCCAGGCACATTCACAACCAGGACCGCTGTCTCTGCACCCTCTCTGGAGGTCCTCATCACAGGATCCACAAGTTAATCAAAAGACACCGAGGAGTAGTGGCCCCCGCAGGCCCGCTCGGGACTCGTCGGGGTCGGAAGGTACACAAGTCAGCTGACCCATCACCGGGCCGACAGCTACATTCACACCCAACATGACGCTTACCAGAGTACTAAGTGCAAACCTTTACATGAGGGGCTTCCCCTCCCAAAATGCTCTTACATCCTTCAGGGCCAATCCCGAACTTTCTTTGTGCAGGTTAAGCGGCAGTAACGCGCGGTCAGTCGGACATATCACTCACCGCGTCTTGGGCGTCCTTAGAGGCATCACTGGCGCCGTCGGCATTCCCGCCGCCGCCGGCGGCATCTCCATCAGCGCCAGGCTCATCCACAACATCGCCTTCATTGGCGCCCACAACCACGCCGTCGTCATCGGACACAAAGGCCCTGACGAGGGCGTCCACGTTGTCCTCCACCCACCGCGCCAGGTCGCCCCGGACGGCAATGGGCACGGGTGCGATGGCAGCGTCGAAGTCGAAGTGGGGGTCCCTGTCCTGTAGATGGCTGAAGACGCGGGAGAAGGCACGCCCAAGCAAGGCTCGACTCCTGTCTTCGACAAGCCAACGGGACCTCTCGGACCGGTTCTCCAGAAGCGTCACCACATCGGTGAAAAATTGGAGGTTGCCGGCGTAGTTGACCTCGTGCGGCTCCCTAGCGGCAGCCGAGCAGATGTAGCCCAAAGTTGTGTTGGCCCTCTCTCAGAGCGTTTGAAGCATGGGGGCGTGCATGTGCTCTAGAACCCGGCGCCGACGGAGCTCGTCCTCACTCCGCTGCGCGACGGCCTCGGCGTCATCAACCCTTTGTTGAAGAAGAAGCAACTCCGCCTGGGAAGAGGACAGCTCCGCCTGCGCCGCACCAAGGGCGACTATGGAGGAATCCGCATGCCGCGTCTCTTCAACCAACTTGGCCTTGATGGCCGCTGCCCTGCCCTCAGCCTCGGCCCCGATCAACATCAACCTCGCCTCGTGTTTGCGCTCGAGGACCGAGCGAGCTCCCGCCACACGGCGGTCGACCTCTTCCTGGACCCGGGCTTCGCGCGCCGCAACGTCGTCCTCCGCCTAGGCCGCCAGGCGCTCCCTCATCTCCAACCGCTCTAGCTCAAGGCTGCGCTTGGCGGCCTCGAGCGTCAGCGCCTCCTTGCGCCTCTAGAGCTCCGCTCGGTCGACGGTGGCCTCCTGCATCGACCCAAGGGCCGCGTGGCGCAGCTCTATTTGCTACTCCATGGAGTTGCTCCGGGCTTGGAGCTCCCATACGCGCTCCTCTGCATCCTTGCATCGTCGGTCTGCCTCCCGAGCCTCCTCGACGGCCCGGGAGTAGGCCTCCCGCGAAGCCGCCAGCGACGCTTCGGCCTTCGCATTGTCAAGGTCATGTTGATGACACGCGAGGGCAATGGCGACCTTCAGCTTGCGCCTCTCCTCAGCAAGGCGTAGGCCTTCGGCCTCGAGGCGCGCATCCTCGGCAGCAAGCTCTGCTCCGACCCGGTTCACCGCGTTTGCCGCCCCCTGGAGGAACTCTTCACGAAGGGCACGACGCTCCTGAGCGCGCCTGAGGACATCTTCCACATCACCCTCTTCCGCTGGAGCATGCAGAGGGCCCCGAGGCGGTAAGCCCCCTTCAGGCGTGGGGCAGGGGGCTGCCGCCCCAGCCGTCGCCGGACGGACCGCCCTGAGAGTCCGGCCCGGCATCGATCCACCCACGGAGGAGGATCCAAGGACAGACCTCAGCCATTCGCCTTCTATGACCAGAGAGGGGGCGCGGGGCAAGCCTGGCGCACCCCAAGAAGACTCGCGAAGAAAGGGCGTCGGGCGAGCAAGCTCGAGGTGCCCTATGGAGCAGATCACTCCACCAACCGGTCCAGCGGCGAGGACGCCACCCGAGCTCGGTGGACCCGGAGCCAGCAAAGGGGGCAAAGCTGCGGGGGCCGGCTCCTGGGTCGACTCGGCATACTCAGCAAGGTGGGACCTGAAGGGCCACAATCAACCACAAGGATAACAGAGCAAATGAGCAGGGAAAGAAGAAGGCTTACTCGTCCATGGCAAAGTACTTCCTGCACTTCAACAAGAGGCAAGGGCGGTCGCTGCCGCCTGAGGCCTCCTTCCTCTTGCGAAGGGCCTCGAAGTCTACACGAAACCGACCCAAGCGCCTGGGGCGGGGGTCGACCTGGGGCGCAGAAGAAGCCTCAGGATTGTCGGTGCCGGAGGAGTCAGCTTTGGGGGCACCGTCGGGCGTCGCCTCGCGAAGAACGGCTGGGGGCTCGGGAGCCCCGGCCTCATGAGTCGAAGGCCAAAACCCTGCATCAACCACCGCCCCAGGGCGGGCCTCGGGAGACATCACCTCCGAGGCTTCACACGGCGCCACCACCCCGACATCAGCCACTTCAGCTCCTGTCGGCTCTCTCCCTGCTCTGTCGCCTGAGGAGGGACCGCTGTGGGCGGCAGCGGGAGCAGACACGACAACTGGGTTCTCGTGTGGCCCCGTGAGGCCAGCCGGGCGCAGCCCCCACTCATCGAAGCTGGGTATCTGCTTCACGAAATCAGCCCTGCCGGAAGAAAGGTATAGAAGGACGCCAACGCTCCGTAGGCTGCCTGGGGAAGGATCACCAGTCAAGACCCGAAGCACCGTCCGCAGCACTTCGGGTGCCAAATCCTCCTCCTGAAGCCGCATGCGGTCTCCGCTCCCCGCAAAGTCCCACATCCGGCGAGAGTGGCGCTGGAGAGGAGGAACGCGACACAGAACGAACTCCCTCACCACCTTGGGCGCTGTCACATTGTGCGCCCTCAAACTTTTGAAGCGGCGCCAGATGAAAGCGAGCCAGGGGCTCGCTAGCGGTTCATGACCCCAGCCTAGGTTGGGAACAGCAGGCAAGGTCGGGTGCGAGAGCAAGGGGCTGGGCACCCCGACGTCCATGTACAGCCACCGCTCTCTGAACCTGGCCTAAGAAGGCGGAAGGCCGAAGTCAATCCCTGAAGCAGCCGTCTCAGGCACGGCGAAGAATCTTACACACCCCGAGCACTGGGTGGGATCGCTCAGGCGCAGAGAAAAGAAGTGACACAGCAGGGCAACAGAAGGAGGGATGCCTATCATCGCTTCGCACACGAAAGCAAAGACAGCCAAAAGGGTAATGGACTCCGGCCCGAGGTGCATCATGTGGATCTGATAATGGGAGAGCACAGCATTGAAGAAAGAAGAAAAGGGGGGAATCAGACCCGCCCACAAGGCATAAGCGAAGAATCGGACCTCCATGACGGTCCTAGAAAGAAAGGCGCGGGATGCGGGCCAAACTGTGGTCCGGCCGCACTCGTTGAAGATGGAAGCAAGGGCGGAGCGGACCTTGTCCAAGGCTTCCGGGTTGAGTATGATTGACCGATCGACGGCGGGGCCGCCGCTGGAGGTGCGCAGGACGAAGGCGCAGGCTTCTTCCCCCTTCCCTTCTTCGTCAGCGCCATGGCGTTGGGGAAGGGGAGGAGCTCGAGCTGGATTGGCGGCGGAGGTTGGAGCTCGAAGAAGAAGGAAAGGTAGGAGGCGAGCGGGCAGCCAAAGGAGGAACAACTGTGTGCAACTACGGGTCCGCTTAGCCGGGCGCATAGCAAGGTGTCGTGGGAAGTGCAGACGCCCACACCCAATCAACCGCCACGCGGCACCCAAGGCTGCAGGCTGTTAGGGCCCGCGGCGCTTTGCGCTTGCCCCTTCGCTTCTCTACTAAGCCAAGCCTGTGCGCGCCTTGGGCCCGGGGGCTACTGTCGGCGTTCTAGGAACGGGGGTCCCCAGACTTGCCTACCTGCGGCCTGCGGCATGGCTCGAGTGGGGGCCCAGCGCGGCCCATCTTCATCAACGCAAGCTCAAGACCCTCGCGAGGGGCCAAGCCTCGCGGGGCGGACGACAGGAAGCTTCCTCAGAGGCAGCCTCATCAGGCAGGCTCACGAGGAGGCGGAGAGATCAAGGCAGGGGTACCTCGCGAGGAACCCGTGACGCAAGCCATGACGATCGAGACCAGGAGGGCGCCAGGCTGGCGCCGGCCTGCGCAGTGTCCTTGTTTCCCCTTTGGTGCAAAGGGGGCAAGCATAGGCCAAGGCATCAGGCAAAGGTTGCCATTCCGGTGCAACAAGACCAAGACCAGCAGAGCGGCAGGACGGAGGTCACTGTGGATCCCAAGACGGCATCATCACAAGTGCTTTTGGCAGCCGAAGACCACCTTTGGTCAGGATAACTTGTACTATATGTTCCCTTCAAAATGGCCAAGTGTTGGCGCCCTTCCCGCTCATTATTTGGGGAGAGGCCCAGGGCCTCTATAAATGGAGCTAGACACCACAGAGTAGAGGGAGAGACATCGAGAGATCTGGTAGAACCCTAGCAGAGAGAAAGAGAGGTGACGGAACTCACCCTAGCAGTTCATCGCACCAGCTCAAGAACACCTCTCGCGAGGCTGTTCTTCCCTTGTACTATTCATCATCAGCCCCTAAGGCAATCCACCATGCCACACACTGGAGTAGGGTATTACACCACAACGGTGGCCCGAACCAGTATAATCCTCGTGTCTCTTGTGTTGTTCATCATTTTCATCTTAGTTCGCATGAGAGGATCAGACGTAGATCGGTAGGGGAGAGATCTCTGCGCGCACCCCGGTGTTCAAACCTCAAGGGTCTGCCAGAACCCTAAAACCTTAAGTTGAACCATTAATTAACAAACTCACATCTGTCATGGATCCACTCAAACCCAAACCACGTCTACGAGCATAGCATAGCAATATAAGCATAATGTAGAAGTAACTCCCAAGGGTGTGATAGTAAAACAGGTAATAGGTTCTACCTCATCATCTACTTCCCAGACCCACATGTTAAGAGATCCTACTCATGCAAGGTGTGAAAGTTGAAACTAATGCATACAAACTGGGTAATAAAGGGGTATGATCAATGTGTTACTTGCCTTGCTGACGATCTGCAAATCCTAGACTCATAGTAGCACGCTTCGCACTCCGGGAATTCTATCACAAACAAACAATAGCATACATAAGTAATCAAGCACACATGCACAGGTAAAACTCAAATAAGAAGATCAAATCTGAAAACTCAACTAAAGCGATTCGATTTGCAAAAAGAATCAAATCAAACGGAGCAACGAAACTCAAACTACAAAAGAAACAAGATCCGTTTACTAATCTGGACTAAAGTCAAATTTTACAGTACCAAAATCTTGTTCAAGTTGGTTAAACAGAAAGAGGGCTTTGAGACGAAGATCTTGGCGCTTGTTTCACCTGATTTGGATAAACGAGCGAAAATATAAACTAAAATAAAGATTAGGGCAGAAATCGCGATCGAAAATAATCATGGAGAAACCCTGGAAAATAAAACGAGACGAATAGGCTAACGAACGAACGTTCTCTGTCTAAGGCTAACTGACGAATAGCATTCGTTAAAACGAACGTACGGACGAACGTCCGCTAAATAATGAACCGACGAAAAACCGAACCGAACCGAAATCTAAAAAAACGAATCAAGGGTTTACTAGAAAAAAACGATCAGTGTTTCTCAAGAAAAATCAGATGGCGACGGCGGCTACCTCGGCGGCGGGGCATCGGCGGCACGGGCTGGCGGCGGCGGCGACGCGTGAATCGAGGCGGTGGTGCGACGGCTAGGGTTTGGGGCGGCGGGGCTGGGGCGGGGTCGGGCCGTGGCTTATAAAGCCTGGCCGGGCAGTGTCCGGATCGGGCACAGCCCGGTTAGGTCGGTGCACTTTTTTTTAAAATAATCCTAACGCAGAAAAACAAATAAAAGAAATACTAACGGAGTCCAAAAATCATGAAATAAATTTTCACGGTCCTCTAATAATATTGCTGACAAAGTGAACATTTATTTGGGCCTCTAATGCAATTTTGAAAAACGCATATTGTTCCTAATTCAAATAAAATAGCAATAAAAGTCCAAAAAGAAATTACTTATTTGATTTTAATATTTTTCCTCCTATATTCCCTTTATTTTGGAGAAGTCATATTATCTCCTCTCATATATTTTAATATGAAATATTTTCGGAGAGAAAAATAATTAAAACCAAAGTGATCCTTCTTTCGATGTTTGATAAAATTGAAATATGAAAAACGTGAAATCCCCAACTCTCTCCGTGGGTCCTTGAGTTGCTTAGAATTTCGAGGATCGCAAAGCAAAAATGCAGTAAAATATGATATGCATGAATGACCTATATATAACATTCCAAATTGAAATTTTGAGATGTTACAAACCTACCCCCCTTAAGATGAATCTCGTCCTCGAGATTCGGGTTGGCTAGAATATAGGTGTGGGTGGTCTCTGCGTAGATCATCCTCTCGTTCCTAGGTGGCTTCATACTCGGTATGGTGGCTCCACTAAACTTTGCAAAACTTGATAACCTTGCTGCGTGTAACTCGGCTGGCAAACTCGAGAATCTTGACTGGTTTCTCCTCATAGGTCAAATCACTATCCAACTGAATTCCTTCCAGGGGCACTGTATCTCTCAGAGGAATATCGGCCATCTCTGCATTCTTCAACTGGGAAACGTGAAACACATCATGAACCCCTGACAGTCCCTCGGGTAACTCCAACTTGTAGGCAACATCTCCCATGTGTTCCAAAACACGGTACGGTCCTACAAATCTCGGGGATAACTTTCCCATAACTCCAAAATGTTTAACTCCTTGTAGTGGTGACACATGGAGATATGCTCTGTCTTCAATTTCATAGACTACCTCCTGGCATTTTGAGTCTGCATAGCTCTTCTGTCTGGACTGAGCTACCTTTAGTCTATCTCGAATAAGCTTAACCTTCTCTTCGGACTCCTTAATCAAATCCAGTCCAAACAACTAGCGGTCTCCAACTTCATCCCACATCAACGGTGTTCAGCATCTTCTTCCATACAGGGCTTCGAACGGTGCCATCTTCAAACTGGCCTGGTAGTTGTTGTTGTATGAGAACTTCGCGTAGGGCAAGTTGTCATCCCAACTAGATCCATAATCTAGCGCACAAGCTCTGAGCATGTCTTCCAAAATTTGATTGACTCTCTTGGTTTGTCCATTTGTTTGTGGATGAAAGGATGTACTGAACTCTAGCCTGGTTCCCAAAGTCTGGTGCAGCTGGTGCCAAAACTTTGAAGTAAATTGTGTTCCACTATCTGATACGATGGTCCTCAGAAGTCCGTGCAGACATACGATCCTGGTCATATATATCTTGGCCAACTTTGCACTGGTATAGGTGGTTTTTACTGGGATAAAGTGAGCTACTTTGGTTAAGTGATCCACTACTACCCAGATAGAATCATATCCCGATCGGGTCCTGGGTAATCCGGTGATAAAATCCATGCCAAGCTTGTCCCACTTCCATTCGGGTATCGGCATAGGCTGTAGTAATCTTGCTGGCTTCTGATGTTCTGCCTTCACTCTCTGACATACATCACATATGGCTACATACTCGGCAATGTCCTTCTTCATTCCAGTCCACCAGAAATGCTCCTTCAAATCCAAATACATCTTGGTTTTTCCGGGGTGTATCGAGTATGGCGAGTCATGAGCTTCCTGTAGTATCAACTTCCTGATCTCGGCATTATTGGGCACATATACACGATCCTCAAACCACAAGGTGTCGTGCTCATCCTCACGAAAACCTTTGGCTTTTCCTTCACTCATCTTCTCCTTTATCTCGGCAATTTCTTTGTCATCCTTCTGTGCCTCTCAAATCTTTTCCAATAATATTGACTGGACCTCTAATGCTGCTACAAAACCTCTAGGAACTATCTCCAAACGAAGCTCCCTGAGATCTTCGGCCAACTCCTTTGGTAATCCTCCGCTCACGAGCGTATTGGCATAAATCTTCCGGCTCAAAGCGTCTGCTATGACATTGGCCTTGCCTGGATGATAGTGCAACTTCATATCATAATCCTTTATGAGTTCCACCCATCTCCTCTGCCTGAGATTCAGCTCCTTCTGTGTGAAAATGTACTTCAAACTCCTATGATCCGTGTACACATCACAACAGTTTCCAATGAGAAAATGTATCCAGGTCTTGAGCGCATGCACTACTGCTGCTAACTCCAAATCATGCATGGCATAATTCAACTCATGCGGTCGAAGTTGACGTGAGGCATACGAAACAACTCTTCCATCTTGCATAAGTACTCCTCCAAGTCCTAAGCGAGAGGCATCGCAATACACTTGGAAATCCTTGCGTATATCCGGCAGAATCAGCACTGGGGTTGTAGTTAGATGTTTCTTCAACTCCTGGAAAGTTGCCTCACATTCTTCAGTCCAATGGAACTTGGTGTCCTTCTTCAACAATGCCTTCATGGGCTTCGCAATCTTAGAAAAATTCTCAATGAATCTTCGGTAATATCCCGCTAGTCCAAGAAAACTGTGGATCTCTCTAACTGAGGTGGGTGCCAACCACTCAGTGACTGACTAAACCTTGGTAGGATCCACTGCTATAACTTCTCCTGATATAACATGTCCAAGAAATCGAACTTCCTTCAACCAAAACTCACATTTGCTAAACTTGGCATATAACTAATGTTCCCTGAGCTTCTCAAGAACCAAACGCAAATGCTCCTTGTGTTCCTCCTCATTCTTCGAGTATACCAAGATATTATCAATGAACACCATGACAAACTTATCCAAGAACTCCATGAACACCTTGTTCATCATACTCATGAAATAGGCAGGGCGTTAGTCAGTCCAAATGACATAACCGTATACTCATATAACCCGTACCTTGTGGTGAAAGCTGTTTTTGGTATATCATTTTCTCGTATCTTCAGCTGGTGATATCCCGATCGTAGATCGATCTTCGAAAACACCTTAGCTCATTGCAACTGGTCAAACAAATCATTGATCATCGGCAGCGGGTACTTGTTCTTGATTGTCACTTCATTCAACGCACGATAATCAACAACCATTCTTAACGATCCATCCTTCTTCTCAACCAAGAGCACTGGGGCTCCCCATGGTGATGAACTTCGTCGAATGTAACCTTTCTCCAATAACTCCTTAATCTGCTTCTTGATCTCTTCCAGATCATTTGCGGGCATCCGGTATGGTCTCTTCGATATCAGTCCGGTGCCTGGCAATAGTTCTATCAAAAACTCGATGTCTTGATCTGGCGGCATGCCTGGTAGCTCCTCTAGAAATACATCTGGGTAATCCTTCACAACAGGCACTTCCTCCTGAACAACTCCCGAGAGAGAATTTACTTGAGTCCTCCTAGGCGCATGCCTAGATACATACTTGATCCTTTTTCCCTCTGGGGTGGTGAGTAAAATCGACTTACTGGCACAATCGATGTTTCCCCCATACATCGATAGCCAATCCATGCCTAGTATCACATCCAATCCTTGTGACTCCAAAATTATCAGGTCTGGGGGGAAAACATGGCTTCCAATGGTCAATGGTATCCGAAAACATCCTTGACTTGCCATATACTCCGCTCCTGGTGAGCTTACTAACATAGGTGTTCTAAGTACTTTAGTGGGCAACTTATATTTATCCACAAATCCCCTTGAAATGTATGAATGCGATGCACCAGTATCAAAAAGGACAATTGCAGTAAATGACTTAACCAAAAACTTACCAACAACTGCATCAGGCTGCTCTTCAACCTCCTCCACGTTCACGTGGTTCACTTGTCGCATGTTGAAAGGGTTGGGCTTCTTCCCAGAGCTTCCATTGTCATTCCCATTCTTTGCTTCAGGGCACTCAGTGGCATAGTGTCCAGTCTTCCCGCACTTGAAACAAGTAATGTGACTTAGATCCTTCTTGGCGGATGTTGCTGGGTTAGAGCGGTTCTGGTTGCTGCCTGCTCCATTCCCGTTCCATTCTTGGGGCCACTTTGGTTATGCGAGATTCCTCCATTGTGAGTATGGCCTCCATGGTTATGGCTAAATCCTCCCGAGTTTGGGGTGCAACGGGGCTTCTGCTGAGCTCCAGAATTGTACTTCCCTTGTTCATACTTCCTTTTGCGGCTCTCTATCTATTGCTGCTTCCCTTCAATCATAAGAGCCTTGTCTACCAGCTCCTCGTAGTTGTTAAATGTTGCCACCATGAACTTCATGCTCATCTCATCATTCATCCCTTCCATAAACTTCTCCTGCTTCGCGGCATCTGTGGCCACATCATCAGCGGCATAACGAGATAGCTTACTAAACTCATCTATGTACTGAGCCACAATACGATTTCCCTGGTGTCAGTGTCAAAACCGGCGGATCTCGGGTAGGGGGTCCCGAACTGTGCGTCTAAGGCTGATGCTAACAGGAGGTGGGGGACACAATGTTTACCCAGGTTCGGGCCCTCTCGATGGAGGTAATACCCTACTTCCTGCTTGATTGATCTTGATGATATGAGTATTACAAGAGTTTATCTACCACGAGATCGTAGAGGCTAAACCCTAGAAGCTAGCCTATGATTATGGTTGTTGTTGTCCTACAGACTAAACCCTCCGGTTTATATAGACACCGGAGGGGTCTAGGGTTACACAGAGTCGGTTACAAGGGAGGAGATCTACATATCCGAATTGCCAAGCTTGCCTTCCACGCAAAGGAGAGTCCCACCCGGACACGGGATGAAGTCTTCAATCTGGTATCTTCATAGTCCAACAGTCCAGCCAAAGTATATAGTCCGGCCGTCCGAGGACCCCCCCACTAGTAGAAAAAGGGGCTTCCGTTCGGGCCTAGCCAGCCCATTAGTCCCGGTTCTTCCATGAACCGGGACCAATGGATGCATTTGTCCCAGTTCGTGAGCCCAGGAGGCCGGCCGGGGCCCCGTGGGCATTGGTCCCGGTTCATATGGACCCATTTGTCCTGGTTCTAGGCACGAACCGGGACCAATGGGCCTCGCTCCTGGCCCACAAACATTTGTCCCAGTTCATGGCTGGAACCGGAACAGAAGGCTGGGCTTTAGTCCCGGTTCTAGGCACGAACCGGGACAAATGAATTGCCTATATATACCCCGTCGCCGTAGCAGAGCACTCCACAGTGCTCTGTTTTTTCTAGTCGGCGAGGAGAGGGCATTTGGGTGCTCTAGCTCACCTCCTATGCACACGAGGTGTTCGATGAAATGCCCGAGCCACGCTAGTTAAGCTTTCTCCTCTCGAAGCTCGACCTCCAAGATCCATTTTCCCCAAGATTTGTCTAGGTTTAGCGGTCCGTCACGTCCCGTCCCCGTCTCACCGCCGTCGATCGCCCGCGCCGATCTCGTCGCCTGCACCACCGTGGTGAGCCTCTTATCTTCTTTTGAAAGAAAAAAATTCTTACTTTAGATAGATACTTGTCCAATTTTCTAACTTTTATTATGGCTTGTTATTATATAGTGCGATGGTTTTGGCATCCGCCCCCGTCGGCCCTCGTCCTGGCTATGATTCGGATGTGGTATATATTATCTTTTATAACTACTTGGTTCATTTATTGTTTATGACAAATATGCCCATCAAGTTGACATAGATTTTATTTATGTAGGAGGTAGTTGAACCAGAAATTCCAACCGACCCTATTGTCGAGAGGTTAAATTTAGTTGAAGAAGAAAACAATTACCTGAAGGAAAAAAATAAAAAAAATTCACAAGATCAAGATGGATGCAATGCGGTTGAAGATTAGAAAGATTAGAAAATATGCCATTCATACCGAGGCTTGGTATCATTATGCCATTGGATCAATTTTTACCTTGGTTGTGATTATGATCACATTTGTTGTTGCGTTGAAAGGTTACATAGTTTCAATGTATGGTTTAACTAGATGCTTTGGAGAGCTATATGTTGTTCAATGAGAACTATGTATGTACTTTGTTTTTAATGTGATGATGAACTTCTATTAATTTGGTCACTTATCTATTCATGAGAGCTATATGTAATAAATTGATGATGTGGCTTTGAATGGTGCATTTTGAACACAAAAAAAGTATGGAGTTCAAATAAGTTCAAAAAAATGAAATCCCTTTGTAACAGACGGGTTTCCGTATGAAACCCTGATACTTCGAAAGAGATTGTCCGTTTTGTATACGAAGTGCATCCAGTTTTTGCCGTAAGCCTCTCTACTTTCTTGCACATGCTATGTGGGTGAAATGATGATACCATGCCAACTTTCAACCTTTTCAGAGTTCATTTGTAGTGCTTTTCAATTTCAGGGTCTTATAGCTCAAAATAATCAGTAAATGCATGAAAAAATAACAAATGAAGTCAGAAAGGGTTGAAAATTGATGATGTGGCTTTCAATGGTGCATTTTGAACACAGAAAAAGTACGGAGTTCAAATAAGTTCAAAAAGATGAAATCCCTTTGTAACAGACGAGTTTCCGTATGAAACCCTGATACTTCGAAAGAGATTGTCCGTTTTATACACGAAGTGCATCCAGTTTTTGCCGTAAGCCACTCTACTTTCTTGCACATGCTATGTGGGTGAAATGATGATACCATGCCAACTTTCAACCTTTCCAGAGTTCATTTGTAGTGCTTTTCAATTTCAGGGTCTTATAGCTCAAAATAATCAGTAAATGCATAATATATACAAATTTCAGGGTCTTTCAGCAAAAACAATTATCATAAAATAAAATAAAAAAGTAATTTGAAACAAAAATTATCAAAGTATTTTCTGTTCAAAACATTATAAGCAACCTCTAAAATTTATGAAACTAAAATTATATCAAATTGATGCAACTAAAATTATCATAGTATTTTCTGTTCAAAATCATTAAAAGCAAAAAGAATTGTGATAAAGAACTTTTTTTATTAGAAACTTTAATAGCAAAAAGAATTATCATAAAATAAAATAAATAAGTAATTAGAAACAAAATAAAATAAAATAAATAAGTATTTTGTTGTAAGTAGAAACAAAACAAAAAAATAAAGCAAAAACTAAAACAAAAAACTGGGAAAAAAGAAAAAAACATTATCACCTACTGGGCCACCACGGCCTGAATACGACTAGAAACCCATGGCCTGATTATGAAACTAAAATTGTCAAAGTATTTTCTGTTCAAAACATTATAAGCAACCTCTAAAATTTATGACACTAAAATTATATAAAATTGATGCAACTAAAATTATCAAAATATTTTCTGTTCAAAATCATTAAAAGCAAAAAGAATTGTCATAAAGAACTTTTCTGTTAGAAACTTTAATAGCAAAAAGAATTATCATAGAATGAAATAAATAAGTAATTAGAAACAAAATAAAATAAAATAAATAAGTATTTTGTTGTAAGTAGAAACAAAACAAAAAATAAAGAAAAAAAGAAAACAAAAAACTAGGAAAAAATAAAAAAATTGCCACCTACTGGGCCACCACGGCCTGAATATGACTAGAAACCCACCCATGGGCCAGGATTCAGGCCAGCAGAAGGCCCAGTAGGCCCATCAGGCATAGCAGTCACAATTAGGCCTGTAAGCCTGCAATGGAGAGGAGCTCGAGAGGGGTGCGGCAGTGGGGCTTATAAACCACTGCGTGCCCCTCTCGACTAGCGAGGTGGGACTAAACTCCCACCACCACCCCGCTATGCAAGGCCTTTGGTCCCGGTTCGTGGCACCAATCGGGACTAAAGGGGTGCATTGGTTCCGGTTCGTGGCACCAACCGGAACCAATGCCCCGCCTTTAGTCCCGGTTGGTGCCACCAACCGGGACCAAAGGCCGATGATTCCCGCCCTTTGGGCTGCTGAAAAGAGACCTTTGGTCCCGGTTGGTGGCACCAACCGAGACTAAAGGTTGGCATTGGTCGCGGTTGGTGCCACGAACCGGGACCAATGCTTCGTATATATAAGAAAACACTTAGCAGTTTCTGCAAAAATCACTTCTTCTCCGCCCCGACGCCCCCACTCTGCTCCTCGTCGCCATCTCCGCTGATCCCCTGCCCCGACGCTGTCAGGCTGCTCCACCTCACTGTCACCGTTGAGCCCTGCCCCGACGCCATCAGGCTGCTCCACCTCATCATCACCGACGCCGTCGGGCTGCTCCACCTCGTAGTCGCCGCCGCCGTCGCCACTGCCCTCTGCCCCGACGTCGCCGCCACTCCCTGCGCCCCTGCTCGCCCCGACGCCGCCCGCCGCACGCCCCTGCCCGCCCCGACACCGCTGTCTGTGAGCACCGCGCCCCTGCCGGCCCCGCCGCCGCCGTGCTTTTTATTATATATGCTATTTTTACATGTTTTTAGATTTTCATATATGTATGTATGTATTTTTTAGATATATGTATTTTTTGATGTATCTTCATATATGTATGTATGTATTTTTTACATGTTTTTGTATGTATGTATGTATGTATTTTTTTCAATTGTAATATGCATGATGTTTTAAAAATACATATATGCAAAAGTTAGATTTTTAGAAAAGTTTTATCTATATATGTTCTCTGATTTAGTACATTAATTTTAGGTTAGTTTCATTTTTAGAAAAGTTTTATATATTTAGGAAGAAGGAAGAGAAGGAAGAAGGAAGAAGAAGAATAAGTTTTATATATGCAAACGTTACATTTTTAGAAAAGTTTTATATATCTAGCTAGGAAAGGAAGAAGAAGAAAAAGAATGAGAGGAAAAAGGAAAATAAGAAGAGGAAGAAAGGAGAAGAAGAGGAGAAATAAATAAGAAGAGGAAAAAAAGAAGAGGAGAAGAAGAAAAAATAGTCTATTTTTTCTTCTTCTCCTCTTTTTTCTTCTTCTCTTTTTTCTTCGATCTTCTCCTCTATTCCTTTCTTCTTCTCCTTTTTTTATTTCTTCTTCGTCTTCTTATTTTTTATCGGGTATGTCGTTGTCGATATACCCCCTCCCGATAACTTCAACACGAGGGGGGTGGGTCTATATACCCCCTCCCCGATAACATTATTTTCCCATGTATGTATGTCGTCGTTGTCGATATAACCAGCCCCCTCCCGGATAACTTCGACATGAGGGGCGGTCGATATATATACCCCTCTTAACCGTGATAACTTATACCACGGGAGCACCCCCCGGCCCTCTCGCTCGATCAAAACTCTCGAGGACACCCAAACCCCAGAAAATAACGATGTCGGTCTCCTACCCCCTCCCGCCGCACCCCTACACGATCGACAAACTCTCTTGAGGCCACCCAAGTTTACCAAGTTAAAAGAGCGTTGTCGTCGAGGCCACCCCAAACCCTAGAGAAGCGTCGAGGCCAGGCCACTAATATGATTCCTTATTGTGCTTAGCTAGCTAGTTCAATGTTTGCCACTAATATATCCATCTGTCATGTTTGAATAATAATTGCCATGTTGTAAATATTTGCAGAAACTATGGATCCGCACCCCCGAGACGAAGCAAAAGAAGTGGTGTTGGGGGAGATAATCGCACACGGAAGTGATGCCGTCTTGTCGTTTCTCAACGTCACATGCACCGATGGTCTGGAAAGACAGGATGAAAAAGCAGGCTACGACGATGATCAAACAATGGAGGATGACGGCTCCGGTGACCGAAGGGAGGGGGAAGGACACCGTGATGACGGCTCCGATGACCGGACGGAGGGGGAAGGACACCGTGATGACGGCTCCGGTGACCGAACGGAGTCCGACCAGGTATATATATTAATTAATTAAGCATGTGCTGACTATAGCTAATTGATGCATTAATTGTTTTTGGTATGTACACATATTAACTCTCTTCTTTTTCTTCTTTTCTAGTCCTCCAGATCGAGCAACACTTCGGTAACGAGACGAGGCCCGAAGAGAAAGTTGCGCGCGGTTGAAAGGTACATGATCATCGAAATTGATCGCGCTGGCCAACCGATTGAACCCCTCCGAACCAAGAAAAAATTTAATGCTCAGTGCAGGGTTCTAGTTAGGGACATGATCCCGATTAGCATCGAGCAATGGTTGAAGCCTAAGGACAAAGACTCTCAGGTGTCTTATGTCAGCGATAGGCAGAAAACTGATCTTTGGACCGCGCTGCAGGAAAATTTCACCTTCCCGTCAGAGGAGGATCCAGAGAATCCAGTTAAAAGCCAATGATCAAGGCTTATGCTCTTAAGAAGATGGCTGAGCTATTCAGGAGGTGGAAGAATGAGCTGAAATCATCATTTGTCGACCAAGACAAGACTCTAGAATTCATCGGCTGATTTGAGAAGATCAAAGATCAGTGGCCCGCATTTGTCACCAAAAAGAAATCTGAGAGAGCAGCGAAGATGTCAGTGACAAACAAGAAAAATGCTGCAAAGAAGAAGCATCACCATCGCACAGGGTCAGGTGGCTACCTGAAAGCCCGGCTGTTGTGGGATAAGGCTGAGAATGACCTCATTGATAAAGGGATCGAACCAGAGACGGGACGCTGGCCAGACCGTTGCAGGACTTGGTTCTTCGGGGTTGGGGGAAAATTGGACCCTGTAACAGGGAAGTGCGTTTGGACCAACGAGCAGTTGAACACACCCATTGAGAAGCTTCAGGAGTATATCGAAAAGGCGCAACAAGGGACATTCTTTCTGGACAGAGAGAACGACGAGCTCACAGAGGCCCTCGGGAATCCTGAGCACCCCGGACGGACCTGAGGCACGCCAGGCTCCCTTTCATGGAAGGTAGGATTTACCAATGCAGGCGGTTACAGATGCCGGGAGAGGAAGAAGAAAAAGGAGTTGACCCAACTACAGGCGCTGCACGCAAGGGTACAAGCGCTAGAGGAACGAGACGAGGCCCGCAGCACGCGACCTGCCGAAGCTACCCCGCCATCTCAGCGGAGAAGCAGCGTGGCTTCCACAGAGCTGCTTCAGGAGCCTGTCTTCAAGGCTCCTGCTAGCTACCCCGTGGATGCTATCACAGAGTCTCAGAATTGCCACCTTATGACGAAGTGGATGGAATTGAAAGTCAAGGCGGCTGTTGGTTCTATTGCACCTCTTGAACCTGGCGCAACTTTTCACCGCCGGCCGATTCCAGAAGGATATGCTAGGGTGATGGTGCATGAAATCACAGAAGGATTTGAGGACCTCCAGCTTGACCACCCTATGGGTGACGGGGAGACTCGACTGGGTTCTTGTCTGAAGACTCCATGCCTATGGCGGAAGGAGTTCATCAACCTTCCGAACTGGACACCTCCGCCTCCTCCTCCTCCTCCGGCGAGTCAGCGCACTCCGCCTCCTCCACCACCTCCTCCTTCGGCGAGTGATCAGGGCACTCAGCCTCCTTCTCCGGCACGTGGTGGCACTCCGCCTACTTCTTCGCCTGCGCCGGCGCGCCCGAGCAGCCACCAGCCTCCTCCTTCTCCGCCTCGCCAGAAAGGGCGGAAGAGACCCGCCGCCGCCCCGGCTCTGAAGACAGCCGCAGCCGCTCCGTCTGCTCCGGCGTCTAGCAGTACATCTAGAGGTGGGAGGCAATACAGATTCGGTCCTTCTCTGAAGACTCTAGAGAAGTTACCATACAAGATGACCCCGGAGGAAAACGAGAAGATCGTGCGACACGAAGTGAGGAACTTCTTTGAAGGGGTGAAAGCAAAGAAACATCCACCTCCGGAGGAGAAGGTAGATCCGGTGAAAGCGAAGCGCACTCTGGAAGCCCTGAAGAAACCACCAAAGTCTCCGCCGAAAGGAAACTATGAGCGCATTATTGAAAGGTCATTTATCGAAGCGGCGCAGTCGGGAAGTACTGTCAGTGATCAAAGGTTAGCGGAACAACAAGCTGGGAAAAAAATTCCCATCTAGGCGAATAAGCGAACCAATCGTTCCCCCCGCTCAAGGTGTCTAGCGATATCGTCGCTAACGATTCGAGGATGGTGCCTGGTTATAACAATCTTGATGATTACCTGCCCGACGATGTACATTATGAATTCTTAGAGGTGGAAGAACACAGATACGAGTACGGGAAGCCTCTCATCAAAGATGAAAGGTCTCTAACAACAATGATGCGAAGATTCCATGATTGGTACATGCAAACCTGCAGAGAGTCTGGGGGGAGGAATACTTTGACGCCGAGAGTTAAAGAGGAGCATGACCTCGTTGGAACTAATCTGTTGAACGTTCCATTTGAGGAGTTCTTCTAGTTTTTCAATCAGAGGGCCCTTGATAAATTAACGGTCACTTGCTATTGTCTGTAAGTATTACTTCTGTCATTAAGTCTCTATATATAGGCCAGCTCTTTCATTGCATGTACTTATAATTATCCTCGCTATATTATGCAGATTGAAGATCACCGAATTGAAGAAAAGACAAATCGGTGATATTGGGTTCATTAACCCAAATATCATAGATGCATTTTCGGTTGAATTTAAGAAAAAAGAAACCAAGGCCAACTTGCTACGATTGTTGGTATTAAATCAAAACAAAGCTATAATACTCTTTCCTTACAACTTCAAGTGAGTGTTACTTTCTTGTGCATATTCGGTTTCCCTTATTAGTTGAGGTTATAGTAATGTAATTGATGAGTTATGCATGCGTGCGCAGGTTCCACTATATTCTCCTAGAGATTAAGCTCGAGCAGGGACCAGTAACCGTCTTAGACTCGAGACGAAAAGATCCCAAGGAGTATGCGGACATGACTGAAATTCTCAAGAAGTTAAATCGATCATTATCGCACCATATCGGAAACTTTGTTCACTTCCTAATATCAAGTAATTGTTTTCTTTGTCTGGCAGGGTTTGGAAAAAATTCACCTTAAAAGCTTCGGGACTGTCGAAGAAGCTGGAATTTAAACACCCGAAAGTAAGTACTACTAGCATGTTCCGCGCATCTCCTAGTGATTCAAGTGATAGTTTCATCAATACCATTTTAGCATGCTTGCTTATCAGTTTGATTGACCTCTATTTCTTGTAAAGTGGTTGTGGCAGGAAGCCAGGAATAATTACTGTGGATACTACGTTTGCGAGTCCATCCGCCACACGACCTGTGAGCAGGGCTACACTAAAAAACAATATGAAGTGTGTATGCAATAATATTCAGAACTTAACTTTATTTACAATCTTTTGTGTTGAGTTTCATTCATTCATATATATGTATTGACCACCTTCTTCAAATTAGATGTTTCGGATGCGGGATGAACTCCTAGCACCAGATCGCATGCGAGGAATTCAAGAGGAATTGGCGGCATTCTTTCTTGACCATGTGATCGATAAAGACAGAGAATACTATGTGGACCCTGTGCTCATATATAATTAGGGGATTATATTGTAAGAGATCTTATATTGTATATATGTAGCCAGTAGCGTCGGATAGACATACGAAAACTTGTTGTTCAACCAATCTCTCGGAGAAGGAGAGGTCGATATCACTTCTCTCTGTATGCATATGTTCATGAAGATCTTCTGTTTCCTTCATTTTTGCTTACTAGCTAGCGTGTCGAGTGCTCTCTATACATATAGTACGTAGCGTCGACCAAGCACGGAGATAAGAGAGGACACTTCTCTCTATTAATTAGCTACCAAACACAATATATGACACACCTTAATTAACCATACAAAACCCCCAAATCCCCCCCTTTAGAAAAAAACCCTAGCCCCTGAACAGCTGACGCGTGGATGCCTATTGGTCCCGGTTGGTGCCACCAACCGAGACCAGAGGGCCTCCTGCCTGGGCTTGCCGCACCGGCCACGTGGAGGCCCATCTGTCCCGGTTCGTGTAAGAACCGGGACTAAAGGCCAAGGGCATTAGGAACGACATTTTAGTCCCAGTTCCCAAATCGGGACAAAAGGCCCTTACGAACCGGGACAAATTGCCCTTTTTCTACTAGTGCCCTAATCCAGGACTCCCTCAGTAGCCCCTGAACCAGGCTTCAATGACGATGAGTCCGTCGCGCAGATTGTCTTCGGCATTGCAAGGCGGGTTCCTTCTCCGAATACTCCATAGAAGATTTTGAACACAAGGATTGTGTCCGGCTCTGCAAAACAAATTCCACATACCACCGTAGAGAGTATAGTATTCCAAAAATCGAATCTGCTGACAACTTTTCATAACGTGACATCTGCCGTGGTCCGGTCATTATGAACCGTTTTCCCCAGCCAGACACTGCACGTGTTGCGAGGCGATTTTATTGGTACGTCTTGTCGAAGCAGAGATCGTGTTCCCCTTATCATGGGATTCTCATCAATACGGGTGTGGGTAACCCAATCGTGCTTGTTAGTATGACTCCTCGATTTTAGGCAAGTCCCAAACGGCCATGCGGAGGACGCTTGATATTCACCCTCTTTATAAAGGGGCCAAGGCATGTCCTTTTCTTCTTGCGCTCGATCCTTCCCCTCCCCCACCTCGAGTTCCAACACCCAAGGCTTAGGCTAAGCGCTTCGGACCTTCAACCATGTCCGGATCCAACATTCAAGGTCGGTGGATGGCCTCCTCTGTCACAGAGGAGGACATCAAGAAGCTAAGGGAAGCCAAGTATCTGACCGCCAAAATCTCGCACAGGCTGCCTGCTCAAGGGCAGGTCATCCCCACTCCCGAACCCAACAATAGTGTCGTATTCGTTTCCCACTTCCTCCAAGGGCTAGGCTTTAGTCTTAATCCCTTTGTAAGAGGGCTTATGTTCTATTACGGGCTCGATTTCCATGATCTAGCTCCAAATTCCATCCTTCACATCTCGTCGTTTATTGTCGTGTGTGAGGCCTTCCTCCGCATCACCCCACACTTCGGCTTATGGCTCAAGACCTTTAATGTGAAGCCGAAGATGATCGATGGGCGACACGCAGAATGTGGAGGTGCCATAATAAGCAAAGGCTCCGATGCTCTATGGCCAAAGGGTTCCTTCCCGGACGTGTCCAACTTATGGCAGCGGGAGTGGTTTTACATCACAGCTCCCCGAAGTAAAAAGTGGGCAGCTGCCCCCGCCTTCCGCTCGGGCCCCCCGCCGCAACTGGCGTCATGGGTCAACAAGGGACTGGACTGGGGGCTAGTTAATGACGTGCTGACATTGCAAAGTCGCATCCGAGATCTCCTCAAGAGGGATGTCAGTCTTGTCAAGGTAATGCAAGTTATGCTAGTTTGTCGGGTCCTGCCATGCCAACGTCGATCTCTCCGTATGTGGGAGTTCAACCCAGAAGGACCACGAACTATTCAGCAATTCTTCAGTGTGACGCTCGAAGAGATGTACGGATTGTTCTTCGGATCACGAATAAAGTGTCTGGACACCACCGTGGATGCGGGTCTCAACTGCAACCGTTTAGATACCCACGTAAGTAATTCTACGGCCGAACATGTTGTCTTTTTATTTGTCATAACATCATTCTGAAAAAATCACTCTCGGCCAAGACTGGATAAGAAAGGCGGAGAGGATCAGGTGTTCGGCCTCCCTTCCCAAAGGCTCACCGGATCCTGTACTAGCCAGGATGCTTGAGCACGCACCTTATCAAGTGCCATCAGGGGAAGATAAAGGGAGGAATAAAGAAGCCGAAAGCGGGCTTCACGCATTACTCATCCAAACCGGGGGAATTAGTGTCTTCGCGAAGGAGGATAATCGGGAAGAAGAATCTAGAATCCCCTCTCCCCAAGGAAGGAAAAGGACCGCCTCTGAAGACTTGGAAACGAATGTTTCCAAACGAGGGAAGAAACCTGCGCCAGGGGCCCTGCCCCGGAGGGCGTCCTTACCGCACAGCGCCCGCAAGGGGGGCAGCCCTCCATCGAGCTGTAAGTGAACAAGAGTACTTTGGTAAATATATCCTGCTTTATCTCCGAGGAAAATAACCGAGACATATATCTTGCAGTCCGGCTCGTAGCCCTTCTCGACAGAGTTCATCTTCGGGGGATCTTCTTCCGAAGATGATGGAGAGTGAAACGCCTCCCCCTGTCCCCCCGCCTCCTGGGGCGGACGACCCTGAGGTGTCATCACGGAGGATTTCTCCTGATCCGCCAAGGCCAGAAGGTAACCCTTCGGCCACCCGAAGTCCGGAGTATTCGGCTCCTAAGGAGAGCAACAGAAAGAGTCTGGGATTGTCTGGTACACAACCGGACGCACTGATGGGTCTTTTGGAGAAAGCCGCTATCTCAGAGACGCATCATACTTTAATGTGTACGGTGGTTGAGAGGATTTCATCCGCCAAAAGTGGGTTGCATGAGGCTTTTATGAGCCTGCTAAGAGGCTTTGAGGTACGCAAAGTAATATATAAATTTTTTGACGGTACCGCACACACTAGGTGTGCTCTATACAGGTAGTAGCCCCTGAGACTCTGGTTGCTGTCCAGAGGCGGCAAACAGAGGATCGTAGTCCCAGGTAATGATCGCACTGCTTTCATGTGTAGGCGGCTGAGTGTCCGGTGGCTGGCCGGACTGCTGAGTTTGCCGGACTAAGTCGGCAACTTGACGCGGCAGATGCCGGCATTGCGCTTGTGAACAAGCGGCTTGACGATGCACAGGGTATGTATTTTCGAGTTGTCAACAAATATTAAGAGGAGCATGATGCTAGTATCTATAATATGTTGTGACTGCAGATGGAGCTGCCGTCGTGGAGACCCTTCGGGCAGAACTTGCCCGGGCCAAGGAACAAGCCAAGAGAAGTGATGCGGCCACCCTCAAGGTGGCCGAAGGCTTAAGAGTCGAACAGGCTGCTCATCGCCAGAGCGAAGATAAAATAGCCAAGATGGTTGTTGAGCTGAAAGATGCCGCCGACGATATGAGCTTCTTGAAAAGGAAAGCCAAGCGAGAGCAGCTGACTTGAAGAAAGCCGTGGAAGCAGCCAAGGAAACCCGCTCTCAAATCAGAGCGGCGAAGGAGGAGCTCCGTCAAGCCAGAGATATCATGGCCGGGAAGCCCTTTTTGTTGCGGACGAAGTTCGGAGATCCGAAGTATGCCCCTCTAGATCAATTGTGGAGTGCTGCACATGCGTACTTGGACTTGGCAATGAGTGCTGCTGATGCGACTGAGTTTTTCAAAGATCAGAAAGATCATGAAGTGGAAAGATTGTTCTGGTCCAAGTTCAGTGCTCCAACGTGTCCGCTGCTGTTAAATGAAGAAATGGCCGAGTGGGCCGAGCTCCATAGGTTGTCCGGACTTGCCATGAGGTCTGTCGTGGATCATCTTTGGCCGAAGGGACCAAGGCCGAATAGTTATTTTGGTTTAGTGCAACGATTCCTTGGTGTTGTGCCGCATATCGACGCTGTAAAGAGGTCGGCATGCATAGAGGGTGTGCGGATGGCTCTTGCCCGTGTTAAGACATACTGGGCAGAGATGGAGGCCACCGCTACTGCAACCCGGGATCCGGCCGTAGGCCAGGTCTCAGCTGAGCACTATTTTGAAGAAGTCCTAGAAGGCGCTCGTTTAATAGAGGCTTAGTGCTCGAAGATTATCATGTTCGAGTGACATGTATCCCAATTGTAAAAACAATGCTATTTGGATTATAAAGGCTGTGTTTATACTTTTGCCTGAAAGTATTATGATGCCTCCTGTGCGGTCGTTTATGTATGTATATAACCTGAAAGATTGCATTCGTCAGCTTTAGCCCCCACGCACATAATGCGGGGGTGTTCGGAAAAGCGCATATTCACACTTGACCCAACGTCTTGGTCCATTAAGGAGGTGATAGCGCGGCGAACAAGGCAATCGGACTATATAGCTTTAACACTTTCACTTAGCCATAGGAGTTTGACGGTGGGGCTACTATATAGCCCCTGGTACTTCCGCGCTCATCCGAATACGATGCGCGTACATACATGACCGGAAAACCGGTCCTTCGTTAATGCGGAGGAATCACGAAGATTCTGCTGAGTCATCGAGTGGTTGACCAGTCTCGCGCTTTATCATGACAGTCAGTTTTCGGCTTTCTCTACTGAGGTGCTCATCCAGATGAACCAGGGCACAATCGTAGTAGTTCTCCTGGTGCCACCTTAGCCGATAGAGCGGAACGTAAGGTAGCAAAACACGGGAGCCGGGCAAACCCAACTATTGACCAAAGACATGATTCAGAGCTGATGCATATAAGGCCAAACTCGCGACGCCGAACACTCCCTGAGGTATTCGGACTTCACAACATATACTGGGCTGAGTAACGCCCTCGGTTATGAGCCCTGAATTTCCAGGTACTTGCATTAGTCTGACATGACGAAATGTCAATAACGCCAGCGTCCCTTTCGGTCGTGTTGAGTATCCGGAGGGAGTGAAGCAACAAGAGATAGTAAAAAAAGGTTTACACAGGGTCTTAATCTAAAAAGAAGCCTTTGAGCGGGGCCCTGCTGCACGTCTGCGCCTGTGTCTCCGTTGTGCCGTATTCTGGAAGGGTGTAGCATGATGATCATCTGTAAAAGAGAAAAACGCAGGTGAAAGTCTTCGTGCAAAAAATTGGTTATTCTTAATGAACCATTAAAATGCAATCTAAATAGGGTCAAGCCGAACTGTAGCCCTTTTTGCATGTGGGAAGCCCCAAGCACCACCTATGGGGGTATATCCATCGACCCAATCTCAGGTTTATCTGAGCTATTACAGATAGTGGTGCACCGGACTCGTCTAACCATGTCCGTGGTCTTGAAAACTGATCATTTCTTCTGGTTGGAGAGGTCGTTCAGTGATTGGCTGCTAGAGCCGCCACGTATTCCTCCTTATGTGAGGAACGCTCTGTTTTTCCGCTAACTATGATGACGCCATGTGGACCGGGCATCTTAAGCTTAAGATAAGCGTAATGCGGTACTGCATTAAAATGAGCGAAGGCATTCTCCCGAGTAGCGCGTGATGGCCACTTCGGAATGGAGCGATGTCGAAGGTTAATTCTTTGCTTCGGAAGTTGTCGGGAGAACTGAATACAACCTCTAGTACTAGAGAGCCCGTGGAGCAGGCCTTTGAGCCTGGTATTACTCCTTTAAAGGTAGTATTGCTTTGGCCGATTCTTGTCGGGTCTATCCCCATTTTGCGGATGGTGTCCTGATATATCAGATTAAGACTACTGCCGCCGTCCATAAGGACTCAGGTGAGATGGTATCTATCAATTATTGGGTGTAGTACCAAGGCAGCCGATCCTCCGTGTCGGATACTAGTCGGGTGATCCCTGCGATCAAAAGTGATCGGGCAGGCCGACCAAGGGTTGAACTTGGGGGTGACAGGCTCCACGGTGTATACGTCTTGGGGTGCGCGCTGGCGCCTCCTCTTTGGTATGTGATTGCATAAATCATGTTCACTGTTTTGACCTCTGGTGGGAATTTTTTCTGTCCCCCAGTGTTTGGCTGGCGAGGCTCATCCTCGTCTTCACTTGGTGTTTCCCCCCTTGTGTTCGGTGTTTAGCTTGCTGGCCTACTTGAAGACCCAGCATTCTCTGTTGGTGTGATTTGCAGGTTTGTCGAAGGTGCCATGAATCTGACATAATCTGTCTAGAATCTTGTTTAGGCTGGACGGTCCATCTCTGCTGCCTTTAAATGGCTTTTTCCATTGACCAGGTCGACAGCCCCTGAATCCGGCATTTACCGCCATGTTGTCTGGGCTGTCTTCGTTGTTTTGATGCTTGCTTTTATTGCGTCACGGTTTCCCGTTGCCATCCCTGACTTCGGATGTGCCTGGGTTGCTGGTGCATGCCGCTACGGGCCAGCCAGCTATCTTCGCCCGCGCAAAAGCGGGTCATAAGGCTTGTTAGGGATGTCATTGTCCTCGGTTTTTCTTGGCCGAGGTGTCTGGCGAGCCATTCGTCCCGGAAACTGTGTTTGAAAGCCGCTGAGGCTTCGGCATCCGGGCAGTCGACGATTTGATTCTTCTTCGTGAGAAATCTGTTCCAAAGCTTTCGGGATAACTCTCCGGGCTGTTGAATTATGTGACTTAAATCGTCTGCGTCCGGAGCTCAGACATAGGTCCCTTGAAAATTGACCCTAAAAGCATCCTTAAGCTCTTCCCAGCTTCCAATTGAGTTTTCAGGGAGGCTTTTCAGCCAGTGCCGAGCTGGTCCTTTCAACTTGAGGGGCAGGTATTTGATGGCGTGGAGATCATCTCCGCGAGCCATGTGGATGTGAAGGATGAATCCTCAATCCAGACCCCAGGGTCTGTCATTCCATCGTATGCCTCTATGTTCACGGGTTTGAATCCCTCTGGAAATTCATGGTCCAGCACCTCATCGGTGAAGCATAGGGGGTGCACGGCACCCCTGTATTTGGATGTGTCATGGCATTCTTCGGATGGTTGTAGCGTTTGGTTTTGATTCCGAGCTGTTATTCGGTGAGTATAGTCGTTTGGGCGGCCATGATTCTGTGCCGTAGCGCGCTTCCTAGATCCGTAGATTGACCTAACCATACAGGCTTTTTTGTGCAGGCCTTCACGTAAATCGTGCGCTGACTTGTGTGCGACGTCGTTAGCCGTCCTGTCGCGGCCACGGGGTGGTCGATCCGGCTGATCGGCCGTTTTATTTTTGGCTGAATGGGCTCTAAAGCCTCGTCGTCGAATTCAGGCAGCAGCTTGCGCTTTGGATAGCTCTTTGTGTGGCGACTGTCGCCGTACTTTTCTTCAGTGTCAAGCACTTTGTTCCATCTGCTGTTGAGTGTATTCTGCGCGGCCTTAACCCTTTGCTTCTGCTTCTTCAGGCTCCTCGCGGTGGCGATAAGCCTTCTATGGAGGTTCTCTTGTTCCAAGTGTCTTTCCGGGATGATGTGTGCATCGTCCTCCGGACTGTTCTCCTCTCCGGACACAGGTTGATGAGCTTTACTGTCGGTGTCAAAACCGGCGAATCTCGAGTAGGGGGTCCCGAACTGTGCGTCTAAGGTGGATGGTAATAGGAGGCAGGGGACACGATGTTTTACCCAGGTTCGGGCCCTCTTGATGGAGGTAAAACCCTACGTCCTGCTTGATTATTCTTGATAATATGAGTGGTACAAGAGTTGATCTACCATGAGATCAGAGAGGCTAAACCCTAGAAGCTAGCCTATGGTATGATTGTATGTTGTCCTACGGACTAAAACCCTCCGATTTATATAGACACCAGAGGGGGCTAGGGTTACACAAGGTCGGTTACAAAGGAGGAGGTATGCATATCCATATTGCCTAGCTTGCCTTCCACGCCAAGGAGAGTCCCATCCAGACACGGGACGAAGTCTTCAATCTTGTATCTTCATAGTCCAACAGTCCGGCCAAAGGATATAGTCCGGCTGTCCGGATACCCCCTAATCCAGGACACCCTCAGAAGCCCCTGAACCAGGCTTCAATGACGATGAGTCCGGCGCGCAGATTGTCTTCGGCATTGCAAGGCGGGTTCCTCCTCCGAATACTTCATAGAAGATTTTGAACACGAGGATCGTGTCCGGCTCTGCAAAACAAGTTCCACATACCACCGTAGAGAGAATAATATTTCCACAAATCTGATCTGCTGACGTACCCCGTAGCGTGGCATCACACCACAGCCAGGTCTTTATTCGAATCATTTTTAATAACCCATCTCAGCGTGTTTCACGAGGTGGTTTCCTTGCACGTCTTGTCGAAGCAGAGATCGTGTCCCCTTATTACGGGATTCCCATCAATACGGACGTGGGTAACCCAACTGCGCCATCAATTACGGCGGTTGGGGGATAAGCAAGTTTTACCAGGCTAGTGGGGGCGCATAATTTCGTCCGCCCTTATAAAGGGATAAGGTCTCACCTTTTCTACCCACGCCTTCTTCCTCCTTGCTCATCCATTTTCGCGCACTCGAGCTCCAACGCCCAAGTCCACATCCTTCTCCTCAACTCTCTCCAAACATGTTCGGAGCGGGAGGCAAGTGGATGGCCTCCTCCATCATGGAGGGACACCTCAAAAAGCTACCTGGAGCCAGATACTTAGCCGCGGATATCGCGCACCAGCTGCCAGCCACGGGGCAGGTCGTCCCTACCCGGAACCTCACGAAAGGGTGGTTTTCCTCCCCCACTTCGTCCGCGGACTGGGTTTTCCCCTCGATCCATTCGTCTGCGGCCTTAAGTTCTATTATGGGCTGGACTTTCATGATCTGGCCCCGAATTTCATCCTCAACATCTCGGCATTCATCTTCGTGTGCGAGGCTTTCCTCCGCATCCGGCCCCACTTCGGCCTGTGGCTGAAGACCTTCAATATCAAGCCGAAGGTGGTTGGCGGCCAACAAGCGGAATGCGGCGAAGCCATGGTGGGCAAAATGCCCAACGTTATATGGCTCGAGGGCTCCTTCGTGGAGACCATAAAGAGGTGGCAATCGGGGTGGTTCTACGTCACCGAGCCGTGCGACACCAACTGGGTGGCGGCCCCCGTGTTTCGATCCAGAATCCCCACATGACTCACTTCCTAGAAGGAGAAGGGCCTGTCCTGGGGTTCATCGGTGGAGCTGGACGGACTCCAGAAGTGTATCCAGAACATGATAAGCAAGAAACTTAAGCTTGTCAACATAGTCCAGGTCATGCTCTTCCGCCGGATCCTCCTGTGTCAACAACTGGATTTCAACTAATGGGAGTTCGACCCGTCCCAGCACCAGACTCTACACGAGCTCTTCGACACGACGCATAAGGACGTCTGGAGGGTGCTGTTCAAGGGCGCCGAGGTCCCTCCTTCTCTTACCGAGGACCGCGGGCTAAGCGCGAAGCGCCCTACGAATTCGGTAAGTTCTGTACATCTGGTAGGACATTAATTTCCCATAGCTTAACCATGTGCAGGGTCTGAGCTCCCATGCCTTTGACAGGACTGGGTGGAGACATCGGAGCAGATTAACTGTCCGGCCCCTCTTCCCGAAGACCCTGCGGATGCTCTCCTGATGGAGGTGCGGACTCCGGCTCCTTATGAGGTGCCGGAGAAGACCAAGAAGAAGGCCAAGGGAACCCGAAAGAGTTCCCGGCGCCAGGTGGTATCGGAATCATCGTCCGATAACACCGAGATGCACTCCACCCGTGAAAACGAGGAGAAGGAAGATGAAGATTCTCCCCCTCAAGCCGGGGGAGACAAGAAAAGGAAGGCTGCCCCAACCGGGGAGGCCGAAGGGTCCAAGAAGGGAAGTACTCTCCTTCCGAACTGCTCCACCACCGCCGCCGCCGGCAAAGACGAGTGGCTGCTCAGGGCCAAGCCCCTGCCGAAGTCGTAAGTATTCGGGTACCAGAGTAACTCATAGCATACCTTTGTCGCACTGCTTCTCCTAACGTTGAATATGATTATGCAGTCCACCCCAAGCCCGTATCGATGTATCATCGTCGGATGGTTCCTTGGACTCGTCGGACATGAATAGTGATACACTTCCAACCGCCTCCTCTCCTTGCCCTACAGACAATGCTGAGGTATTGTCTCAAGGGGCACCGAGCCGGGGGAGACAGTCCCGGAGGCACCTCAAGGCGACCTTCCGGACTCCAGGAGCAAAGGGAGCAAGGCTCCCGGTGGCTCCAAGTTCGGCCCTCAGCCGAACACCATGCCGGACCCTCCAGTGGTTCTGGACTCGGGCAAGAGGCCCCCTTCCAAAAGGGGCAAGCCATCCGTGCCGGTGACCTCTGTCCATCCAGAGGCACCGGATGACCTGCTGGAAGCGCTTCGCGGCGCTTCCATCGACGAAGAGCACCGCACTATTATGAGTGCGGTGCTCAAGAAGGTTCAGTCCGCCAAGAGCAGACTGACTGAAGCCTGTGCCAGCCTTCTAACAGGCTTTGAGGTAAGTATTTAAAATATAGGAAAATATTACCGCATAGACAGTAGCCCCTGATGCTCTGTTTGGTGTTCACAAAGAAAAGTTGAATAGAGGATCAAATAATATCTGCATGAGTCTAATATAAGTATGTCTGTATGCGTATGCAGGCTTCGCTGCTGACCTCTGCCGCACTGACTGCAGAGGTCGCCGCACTGAAGCAGGACCTCGAGCGGTCCGAGAAAGAGCTCGGCCTTGCCAAGAGGCAGCTCAAGGAGAACAAAGGTATGTAATACCATGTCTATATAAAAAATAAAATGTGGTTGCTAAATGACAGGATCATCATGAATGTGCCAGGGGCCACGACCGAAGTGGCGACCCTGAAGCAAGCGTTGTCCGAGGCCGAAAACAAAGCAGCTGAGGAGCGCACCGAGCGGGAAAACGAGAGGCACGGATGGGCGAGGTGCAGCAAGAGCTCCAGGCTCTCGTGAAGAAGCACGAGGCTTTGGAGCTTGACTCGAAGACGCGAGAGTCCGAGCTTGCCGCGGCCCTCGAGAGCACAAAGCATGCCAAGGCTGAAGCCCAAAAGGCCCTCCAGGAAATTGAGGCGATGAGGAAGATAGCGGCGGGTAAGGCATTCAATATGCAAAGCAAGCATGTGAAAGTAAATTACTTGTTACTTACCCAAGTCCGGAGTTCTCCAGGAACATTCGCAGATTTGCCCCGCAGCGTATCGGATGCCGCGAAGTATTACCAGGCCGAGGAGGGAAGCTCGACGGAGAAGTTGTTCTGGTCTCAGTATACTGGGACCGAACACCCGATGCCTATGAGCGACCAACTGAAGCAACTGGTCGAGCTGCACAAGGCGGCCGAACAGGCCATGAAGGGCTTTATAGTCCGGATGTGGCCTGGCGACTCCCTTCCTAACAGCTACTTCATCCTGGTGAGGCGGCTTATGGATGCCTGCCCACGGCGGGAAGTCATCAAGCGGTCCGTCTGTATCGAAGGTGCCCGCCAGGCTTTTGCCTGTGCAAAGGTGCACTGGGCCAAGATGGACGCCGAGAAGCTGGTGAAGGAGGGGCCACCGCAGGGCAAGGAGCATCGCCACCCCGAGATGTATTATGAGGGTGTCCTAAAGGGTGCCCGTCTTGTGGCGGACGAGTGTGCGAAGGATGTAATTTTTGAATGAACCTGCTCATGTGATCATGTATTATGAAATCTTGTTCATATGCGCTATGCAACGCTTGTTTGAATTTAAAATATTACCTTCTATGCGGTTGTTTATCAAATCTGAGAGATGGCTAGTCGTCAGCTTCTGCCCCCATGCCACGAGTGCTGGGGTGTTCGGGATAAATCTGAGCACTCTTTTTCCCATTGTTGGGTCCTTCGAGGGAGGTGCTCAGCACAACGAACAAGGCAATCGGACTATAATGCTTTATCACTCTCACTTAGCCATAGAAGTCTACAATTTTAAATTTTGGCGAAGCCCCTAGTATTCGGAAGGCCGAATTCGGGGCGCTATACATGCCTTAAGCCGGACAAAGCCGACTCCTCGCTCTAAGCGGCATAAGTCTTTAGGGACTCGAGACCTCTCGAACAGCGACCAGCTCTCGCCTTATCATGACAGTCAGTTTTAGCTTTCTCTACTGAGGTGCTTAGCCCAGATGAACCGGGGCACAATCACAGTAGTTCTCCCAGTGCTAACTTAGCCGATATAGCGGAACGTGAGGTACCAAAACATGGGAGCCGGGCAAACCCAACTATTGACCCAAGCCATGATTCGGAGCTGATGCATATAATGTTATAAGTTCGGGGTGCCGCACTGTCGAAAGTGTTCGGACTTCTCACGCCGTATTATGGGGTATGCTTAAGCCCCTAGCGTATTGGCCGTACCAGAGTGTACGGGTGCTGATTGTCATGGATTAACATATATATATATATAAGAAGAATAGAGAATGTGATAATAGTCTAGTGCTATGCATTGTTTATTCAATAAGGTGCGTCGAAGCAGAATGATACAAGTAGTGCGATAAGCAAAAAGTAGGACTATTTGACATGTCCCCTCCAAGGGCAACCTGAGGAATGGTATTTAAAGCAAGTATTTCACTCGTTATCAGAGGCCACCTGGGAGTTCCGTGGTGCGACGTAGCTTTCTGCCTCCTTGGTTGTTACATCATGTGTCCGGCAATCATACTGCCGGACAGGGTTTCCAGAGATTAAAGTCCTGAAAGAGAGAAAAATAACAAAGTGGGAAGCCCCTAGTGCGGTTGAGCCACGTCTTGGGCGTGCCGTAGTCGTGCCCCCCTCCCCACCTGTGCCCATGGTATTTTCAATGCGTAATTATGTATGCGTGGCACGGATTTCACTGTTTGGCTGGGACTGGGGTGGGGGCCGCATTGCTATGCGAGCTCGGAACGTGCCAGGCGGTCTTGTTGCCGATTACTCCGGGCGCGCTTGAAGGTGTCCGGGTCCTTAATCGCCGAACTGGTGGATTGCCTTAAGAGGCTGCTTTGCGCTTCTGCTGCGAGGGCCGCAGTGTGCTCCTCCGTGCGGAGAGAGCGCTCTGTGTTTCCATTGACTGCGATGACCTCCCGAGGTCCTGGCATCTTGAGCTTGAGGTATGCATAATGCGGTACCGCATTGAATCTCACAAATGCGGTTCGCCCGAGCAGTGCATGATAGCCACTGCGGAACGGGACTATATCAAAGATTAACTCCTCGCTTCGGAAGTTATTCGGGTATCCAAAGACCACTTCCAGTGTGACTGAGCCTGTGCAATGGGCCTCTACACCTGGTATGACGCCTTTGAAGGTCATTTTTGTGGGTTTGATCCTTGAGGGGTCTATACCCATTTTGCGTACTGTGTCCTGATAAAGCAGGTTTAGGCTGCTGCCGCCGTCCATAAGGACTCGAGTGAGGTGAAATCCGTCGATGATTGGTTCTAGGACCAATGCGGCGAATCCGCCATGACGGATACTAGTGGGGTGGTCCCTGCAATCGAAGGTGATCAGACAGGAGGACCATGGGTTGAACTTTGGGGTGACTGGCTCCAACGCATATACGTCCCTTAGCGCACGCTTCCGCTCCCTCTTGGGGATGTGGGTTGCGTATATCATGTTCACCGTCCGCACTTGTGGGGGGAACCTCTTCTGTCCTCCGGTGTTCGGTGGCCGGGGCTCCTCCTCGTCATCGCTATGTAACCCCTTATCTTTGTTTTCGGTGTTTAACTTGCCGACCTGCTTGAACACCCAACAATCCCTGTTGGTGTGGTCGGCTGGCTTGTCGGGGGTGCCGTGTATTTGACATGAGCGATCGAGTATACGGTCCAAACTGGACGGGCCCGGAGTGCTTCTTTTGAATGGCTTTTTCCGCTGACCAGGTTTAGAGCCTTTGAATCCGGCATTGACTGTCGTATCCTCGGTATTGTCGCTGTTGATGCGGCGCTTGTGTTTGGTGTGACGTGACCTGCCATTGCCATCCTTGGTATGTGAAGTTCCATGGTTCTTTGATATGTTATTGCTGCGAGCCAGCCAGCTGTCTTCTCCCGTGCAAAAGCGGGTCATGAGTATCGTGAGGGCTGCCATAGATTTTGGCTTTTCCTGGCCAAGGTGCCGGGCGAGCCACTCGTCGCGGATGTTGTGCTTAAAAGCTGCTAGGGCCTCTGCATCCGTACAGTCAACGATTTGATTTTTCCTTGTCAGGAACCGTGTCCAGAATTGCCTGGCCGATTCCTCTGGCTGCTGAATTATGTGGCTCAAGTCATTGGCATCTGGTGGTCGCACATAAGTGCCCTGGAAGTTGTCGAGGAATGCGGCTTCAAGATCTTCCCAACAGCCAATGGATTTTGCTGGCAGGCTGTTGAGCCAATGCCGAGCTGGTCCTTTGAGCTTGAGTGGGAGGTATTTGATGGCGTGTAGATCATCACCGCGGGCCATGTGGATGTGTAAGAGGAAGTCCTTGATCCATACCGCACGATCTGTTGTGTCGTCGTATGATTCGATATTTACGGGTTTGAAACCCTCTGGGATTTGGTGATCCATTACTTCGTCTGTGAAGCATAGGGGGTGTGCAGCGCCTATGTACTGGGCTATATCGCGACGCAGCTCAAATGAGTCTTGTCCGCTGTGTTCGGCCCGTCTGGATTTACTTTTACTGTATCCGGCGTGACGGTTATCGTCTCGCATAGTGGCGCGCCCTCGTGATCAGTAGATCGATCTTGCGTGTTTTGCTTTGTCCTCCAATACGTCTCGCAGGTCTGGCATATTTCCCCATGCCTTGACATTTTTATTTGAGTGGCGTCGGGGTGCGGGCTGAGCTTTTGGCTGAAATGCCTCTTTGTCGCGGCCACGAGGTGGCCGGTCAGCCGCGTCATACGCTAGAGATGTAGGTTTTGGTGCTTCCTCCTCCAGTCAGGGTAGCAACTAGCACTTTGGGTAACTCTTGGAGGGGCGTTCAAGTTTATATTCCTCGGCCGCAAGGACTTCAGTCCATCTGTCAGCTAGCAAATCTTGATCAGCTTGAAGCTGCCGTTGCCTTTTCTTAAGGCTATTTGCCATGGCTATAAGTCGGGCTTGAAGTGCTCTTGTTCGACGGGATCCTCAGGCACGATGAATTCGTCGTCATCTAGGCTTGCCTCGTCTTCGGAGGGAGGCATGTAATTATCATCCTCCGCCTCTCCATCTGCCGCTCTCTCGGGAGGGCTGGCTTCTCCATCCTCCTGTTCTAAATCTTGCTGGAGGGGATTGTTGTCATCTTTGGCACTGTCCGGAGTGCTATTATCTCCTGTGCTGGTATCACCGCTTTTGCCTTGGCGAGACTTAGAGTGGTGCCACTGACGTCGGCGCTTGGGTTGCTTCTTGGAGGGGTCATCCTCCGCTGTCCCGTCGCCATTGCCTTCTTTGGGTGTGTCCACCATATATATGTCATATGACGAGGTGGCTGTCCAGTGCCCTGTGAGCAGTGGTTCTTGTTCGCCTCCTGCATCGTCGTCCATGCCGTCGATGTCTTCGGAGTCGAATTCGAGCATGTCGGTCAAATCATCGACAGTGGGTACTAAGTGGGTTGTGGGTGGGCGGCGAATTTCTTCATCATCCGCATCCCAATCTTGCCGAACATAGTTCGGCTAGGACTCTCCTGACAAGAAGAGAGACCTTGATGAGTTCAGTATGTCGCCGAAGGGCGAGTGCTGAAAGATATCCATGGAGGTAAACTCCATGATCGGCGCCCAGTCGGATTCGATAGGCACGGGCGTAGGCGGTTCGGAGTCCATGGTCGGGGAAGGATCCGGCAGCTTGGCATCATGGCTCTCGTGAAGGGTAAGGTCGATACTTGGCTCGATCGCCGCTGAGGATACGGCCTCCGTGGCGGGGTCTATCCACCCGTCCATGGATGGTGCAACTGGTTCTGAATTGAGGGTCGGAGCGGTTGCCGGTGCGATCTCCTGAACACTATCCGATGGTAGAGCTAAATCATGCTCATCGTGAAAGTGTGGCGCACTAGGCAGGGGCTCGAATCCGTCAAAGATCAAGTCTCCGCGGATATCGGCCATGTAGTTTAAGCTTCCAAACCTGACCTGGTGGCCAGGGGCGTAACTCTCGATCTGCTCCAGATGGCACAAAGATCTGTCCGGGGAGAAAAGTCTCACCCTGGACTGCATCGCTATCGATGATTGAAGGAACCATCAAGCCTAATGATGACGACACAGAGGAACTCTCAATGAAAGCACCAATGTCGGTGTCAAAACCGGCGGATCTCGGGTAGGTGGTCCCGAACTGTGCGTCTAAGGCAGATGGTAACAGGAGGCAGGGGACACGATGTTTTACCCAGGTTCAGGGCCTCTTGATGGAGGTAAAACCCTACGTCCTGCTTGATTATTCTTGATAATATGAGTAGTACAAGAGTTGATCTACCACAAGATCAGAGAGGCTAAACCCTAGAAGCTAGCCTATGGTATGATTGTATGTTGTCCTACGGACTAAAACCCTCCGGTTTATATAGACACCAGAGGGGGCTAGGGTTACACAAGGTCGGTTACAAAGGCGGAGGTATGCATATCCGTATTGCCTAGCTTGCCTTCCACGCCAAGGAGAGTCCCATCCAAACACGGGACGAAGTCTTCAATCTTGTATCTTCATAGTCCAACAGTCCGACCAAAGGATATAGTCCGGCTGTCCGGATACCCCCTAATCCAGGACTCCCTCATTTACCCTCGATTTCGCCGTGATCGGACGGCGGCTTTGTACTATGTTCGCCGTCCGCTGGCTCATCCTGCTCCATTGCTGGGTCCATGTGGTCGTCATTTCCTTTGGAGTCGACCGTGGTATTATTCTTTCTTGCGCTGTTATCGTTGTTTTTGCTGAGGCAGGATTTGGAGCGGCGCCTACGTCGTCGCTTTGGTTACTTCTTGAGGGGACTATCCTTCGCTGCATCCTCTCGTTCCTCGCCGTTGTTTTCTTTGGGTGTATCCACCATGTATATATTGTGTGATGAAGTGGTTGTCCAGCGCCCTATGGGCGGTGGTTCCTGTTTCTCTCCTGCATCTTCATCCATAACATCGATGTCTTCGGAGTCGAAATCAAGCATGTCGGTTAAGTCGTCAACAGTGGCTATTAAGTGGGTGGTGGGTGGGGAATGAATTTCTTCGTCGTCCGCTTCCCACTCAAGCCGGACATAGTTCGGCCAAGGGTCTCCTGACAAGGAGAGAGACCTCAATGAATTTAGCACGTCGCCCAAGGGCGAGTGCTGAAAGATATCCGTGGAGATAAACTCCATGATCGGTGCCCAATCAGATTCGATAGGCATGGACGCAGGCGGTTCGGAGCCTGTGGTCGGGGACGAATCCAAGGGTCCGGCAGCACAGGTCTCATAGGAGGTGATGTCAATATTCGGCTCTATCGCCGCTAAGTGTGTAGCCTCCATGGTGGGGTCCATCCACCCGTCCTCGGACGGTACGATCTGCTCTGGATTGAGGGCCAGAGTAGCCACAGGTGTGATCTCTCGAACACCGTCTGGCGGCAGAGATAAGTCATGCTCGTCGTGACTGTGTGGCGCACCTGACATGGGCTCGAATCCATCGAAGATCAAGTCTCCGCAGATGTCGGCAGTATAGTTCAAGGTTCCCAACCTGACCTGATGGCCAGGGGCGTAGCTCTCGATATTCTCCAGATGGCCAAGCGAGTTGGTCCGCAGTATGAAGCCGCCGAATACGAAGATCTGTCCGGGGAGAAAAACCTCACCCTGGATCGCATTGTTGCCGATGATCGAAGGAGCCATCAAGCCTTTACGCGACGGCACAGTGGAACTCTCAATGAAAGCACTAATGTCGGTGTCAAAACCGGCGAATCTCGGGTAGGGGGTCCCGAACTGTGCGTCTAAGGCTGATGGTAACAGGAGGCGGGGGACACAATGTTTACCCAAGTTCGGGCCCTCTCGATGGAGGTAATACCCTACTTCCTGCTTGATTGATCTTGATGATATGAGTATTACAAGAGTTGATCTACCACGAGATCGTAGAGGCTAAACCCTAGAAGCTAGCCTATGATTATGATTGTTGTTGTCCTACAGACTAAACCCTCCGATTTATATAGACACAGGAGGGGTTTAGGGTTACACAGAGTCGGTTACAAGGGAGGAGATCTACATATCCGAATTGCCAAGCTTGCCTTCCACGCAATGGAGAGTCCCACCCGGACACGGGACGAAGTCTTCAATCTGGTATATTCATAGTCCAACAGTCCGGCCAAAGTATATAGTCCAGCTGTCCGAGGACCCCCTAATCCAGGACTCCCTCACCTGGCGCAAGTTGCGAAACTCGTGCTTCTTCATGCTCATAGCTCCAGTTGAGACATGGGCTATGTGGAATGCTTGCTGAAACTGATCCCAAGTGATATTGGCTATAGGGAAAGTAGTTGTATAATTCTCCCACCATGAGGTTGTTGGTCCATCCAATTGATGTGTGGCGAAACACACCTTCTCAGCATCGGTGCGACCTACGGTGGTCAACTCCCTTCCAATCTTGCGTAGCCAGTCATCGGCAACTATTGTCTCGGTGCTACTGAAAACATCGGCGGCTACAACCTCAGAAAACGGGCTAAGTTATCAACTGGTGGTGGTGGCGGAGGGTTATTGTTGGTCCCTTGGTTCTAGACTAATATCTGCATCAAGTCATTCTGCTACTGGATCAACTAGGTGATCTCCAGTGGGAAGACAAATCCGGTATCATGTCTCGGAGGCATCTAATGGGTTTAGAGGGGAGAGATTAGAATAGAATGAGGTCTAGTGAGAAAAAACTACCCATATGCACATGAGACAAACACAATCATATCTCACCAAATCAATTCAAGCAAGGGCATAAAATCAGTCTAGAACTATCGTTACAAAAGTGCTCGGACTATTACTATTTACAATGGGGGGAACTACTATTCATATGGTGGTCATCAAGAAATTTTGATCGGTGGAAGACTCCATGATATCCGCTCCAGCTTCGTCTTCATAGTCATCATCACTACCATCAGGATCGGAGTCGGTGTCATCTATGATGATGTAGTCTTCAGAATGAATTTCCTTGGGTTTGTCGTCTTCTCCTCCTGGCGCGGGGTCTCCCATGAAAACTCCTAGCTTCCTCGTCAGGTCGTCATTCTTCTCCACAAGTATCGTGATTTCCTCCTCATATCCATCGTGTGTAGACTTGAGTTCTTCTTCTAGCTCTGTGATCCTGGTCATTGCCTTCTTCAGATCTATCATGTCTGCGCACATCTGGTTCTCCTGGCAACGAATGTGATGGTTTAACTCCTGGAAGAAACCTGCAATGGACCTGTCCCTCCTGGTGTTGATCATCTCCCATTACTCATCACGGTGCCCACATATCTAGTAGATAGTATCCTTAAGATCCTTGTTGTAGACTTCATCGATGCGTCCCATGGCGATGTGGGCTGCCATGCTCTTTCCTAGACTCCACGTTGGTGCATTAAAGAAAAACTATGAGTTCAATGACTGGCGTGAATGTCCTTCCTAGAACTTGAACTCGAATCATCCAATGCTCCTCTTCTGGTAAAGTGGCGGTGTAGGTCCCGGTGAAGCTGGGTATTCCAATGTTCAGATACCTAGTCACTTCCTTCAAGTGTCGTCCAAAGGGTGTGTCTTCATCCGGTTGAGCAAACTTGTTCCTTGAGTCCGCCATCCTAAAGAGTAGAAAACGGAGAGGAGTCAGAAATGAGTAGAGAAGAGTGACCTATGGCTCATCTTTAGTGGTCGTGTCCAACATTTAGCATGTGCTCTGATACCATCTTGTAGCGACCCGACCTCAGACGGTCAAGTCTCTGTGCTTCAGTGTCGTCCCTGGATCGGTAATGCTGACACACACACAATACTCGGATGGGTTTATAACAGAGTAGAAATCACACACTTATTACATCAATAGTCTCAAGAGAGAACTTAATACAATAAATATGGCTTAAGGCCATCTAATTAAGATAACAGTGGAAGGCTTGGAAGATAAAGTGAGTCCATCAACTCCAACGGCATAGCTGAGTGCATGACAACGACCTAGCGCACCTTACTCCTCGTCTGAAAAGTCTGCAACATGATATGTTGCAGACCGAAACGGGTCAGCACATGGAATATGCTGGCAATATAACACAGTAGAGCAATGAACAGATAAATGCTATCACTACATGTATATATGGCTGGTGGAGGCTCTATGGTTATATTGTTTTGCGAAAAGCCAATTTTTCCCTGCAACAAAGGAATAGGTTTTATTTAACTATCATGATGGTTGAAACATCATTGAGAAGGTTCATCCAACTCAATCCCAATTAAGAAATCATTAACATCCCAACAAATTAATTTTAGAGTGATGAGATCCAATCAATAATTCAAGTACTGGATACTCAAGATGTCCATAACCGGGGACACGGCTAACCATGATTAGTTTGTACACTCTGCAGAGGTTTGCGCACTTTTCCCCACAAGACTCGATCTCCTCCGTTGGATTTCTCGCACTACAGGGTGTTTGAGAAATGGATGACCGAGACACGGTCTTTCAGAAGTATTAACTCTTTAATCTGGGTAGACAGTTACACCTACTTTCCCCTACATCTGCTAGCCTACCACTAAAAGAGGTCACACAACATACTCAACTATGCCAGAGCCCATAATGGCTTGTGGCTACACACAGAAGTTTCTAGCATGAATAATCTCATGATCCCTTTGAGCCTGGGTGGCGGACCGTAGGATGATCACACGGGTACTCTGGGATATCCTAGGACAACACTGGATTCTCCAGGTGCCCACAAGCAATCCACCCAGATGTGTATTAAAGTTGCCACCTTAAGTTGAACCATTAATTAACAAACTCACATCTGTCATGGATCCACTCAAACCCAAACCACGTCTATGAGCATAGCATAGCAATATAAGCATAACGTAGAAGTAACTCCCAAGGGTTTGATAGTAAAACAGGTAATAGGTTCTACCTCATCAACTACTTCCCAGACCCACATGTTAAGAGATCCTACTCATGCAATGTGTGAGGGTTGAAACTAATGCATAAAAACTGGGTAATAAAGGGGTATGATCAATGTGTTACTTGCCTTGCTGACGATCTGCAAATCCTAGAGACTCGTACTAGCACACTTCGCACTCCAGGAATTCTATCACAAACAAACAATAACATACATAAGCAATCAAGCGAACATGCATGAGTAAAACTCAAATAATAAGATCGAATTTGAAAACTCAACTGAAGCGATTCGATTTGCAAAAAGAATCAAATCAAACGGAGCAGCGAAACTCAAACTATGAAAGAAACAAGATCCGTTTACTAATTTGGACTAAAGTCAAATTTTATAGTACCAAAATTTTGTTCAAGTTTGGTTAAACAGAAAGAGGGCTTCGAGACAAAGATCTAGGCGCTTGTTTCACCTGATTTGGATAAACGAGCGAAAAGATAAACTAAAACGAAGATTAGAGCAGAATTCGTGATCCGAAATAATCACGGAGAAACCCTGGAAAATAAAACGAGATGAACAGGCTAACGAACGAACGTACGTTGTCTGAGGCTAACTGACGAACAGCGTTCGTTAAAACGAACGTACGAACGAACGTCCGCTAAATAATAAGCCGACGAAAAACCGAACCGAACCGAAATCTAAAAAAACGAATCTAGGGTTTACAAGAAAAAAACTGATCAGTTTTTCCTGAGAAAAACTGGACGGCGACGGGGTCGGCGGCGGGGGGGCGAGGGCGGCAGCGGCGGCAACGCGGGCTGGCTGCGGCGGCGACGCGGGCTGGCGGCGGCGGCGCGGGCTGGAGGCGGCGGCGGCGCACGGATCAAGCTGGCGGTGCGGCGGCTAGGGTTTGGGGCGGCAGGGCTGGCGGTTGGGCTGGCGGCGGGGTCGGGCCACGGCTTATAAAGCCTGGCCGGGCAGTGTTCGGATCGGGCACGGCCTGGTTAGGTCGGTGCACATCTTTTTTTAAATAATCCTGACGCGGAAAAACAAATAAAAGAAATACTAAATGGAGTCCAAAAATCCTGAAATAAATCTTCACGGTCCTCTAATAATATTTTAGACAAAGTGAACATTTATTTAGGCCTCTAATGCAATTTTGAAAAACGCATATTTCTCCTAATTCAAATAAAATAGCAATAAAAGTCCAAAAAGAAATTACTTATTTGATTTTAATATTTTTCCTCCTATATTCCCTTTATTTTGGAGAAGTCATATTATCTCCTCTCATATATTTTAATATGAAATAATTTCGGAGAGAAAAATAATTAAAACCAAAGTGATCCTTGTTTCGATATTTGATAAAATTCAAATATGAAAAACGTGAAATCCCCAACTCTCTCCGTGAGTCCTTGAGTTTCTTAGAATTTCAAGGATCGCAAAGCAAAAATGCAGTAAAATATGATATGCATGAATGACCTATGTATAACATTCCAAATTGAAAATTTGGGATGTTACAATAAGAAAATGTACGGTTATGATGCTATTATGCTACTATCTCTTAGTCTTGTGCTTCATGAATAGGAATTTGAAAAGGAGGACAAGTGGAAATTAAAATTCCTATGGTTTTTCTTTCAAGGAGACACTAAAGGAACAGATCCTACAGTTTTCCTTTGCTCCATTCCTTTGAACCAAATGCATGAATAGTAGTACCATAGGAAACTTTCCAATTCCTATGTTTTTCCTTCACTTTTCCTTTCAAGAACTGGCGATTATAGTAGGCAGGCTTGAGCGAGGAAAATCCTACACTCAAAAAAAAATTTGCTACTTCTACTACTTTGGACCCATGCCACTGCCCTACTAGCTCAACTCCCAGGCCCATCGACAAATGCACAGTTTCAAATGCGTAGAGATAAATAATGATGGCATTCAAGAGAGTCCATCATAGATAGCTAAGTTGCCTGGTACCTCACTTATTGTCATAGAGTAGGATAAAATAATCGGATTTCACGTTATTACGTGTTCTCAGTGGACAATAAATATAACATGTAGAGTAAAAAAGAGATGCAACAAGTGTACAACCTCTTTGGCGAAGCCATGTCGATCTCGGTGTGACTGGGTTGGTTGGTGAGGATGCTCCGGCTGACTTGGCTGTCGGAGGAGGGGAAGAATATCTTAGGCGTCTGGAGATGGAGCCCAGGGTACTGCTCCGCTGTGATGGAGGGTTTCGTCATTGGAGCAGCTTCGGTGAGTTGTACGACGCCGATGCTGAAGCAGGACAACAAAGACAATGTTAACCTGAGTGGAATTCTAATAGCATCTCCAATAGATGACATAAAATACATAACCACAAAGTGCTAGATGTAAAATACATCAGCCACTCATCTCTGAACTTAACTGTCAAAACTGAATTTAACTGTCGAAACTGAACTTAACTGTCAAAACTAAATTTTGTTGTCGAAACTGAACGCAGTAGTAGCAGAAAAGCAGTAGCAGTAGCGCGTGCGAGAGCTGGGGCAGCTGGTCGTGTAGTAGTTCATCTTCAACCTCCACCCCCCTGAGCCGCCAGCCATCACCGGCCAAACCGCCGCCCCCCGCCGCCCATGGCCGGTGGTGCGCCGCCCCGCCCTCCCCGAAACCACTCCCCACCACCGGCCCGCCGCCGCCCTGGCCATCCCTCTAGTCCCCCCGTGCCGAGCTTTTTCTCCGGCGATCCTGACGCCACCGCCCCACCACCGCCGGGGACCACCACCCCCACCGTGAACCCTAAGATAGATAGTGGGGTACCTCTCCAGTGAGCCCCCCTCCCTGCTGCGGCTGGTTCTTCCTTAACTCCGGCGAGCCCCCCCCCCTAAAAATTGACTGACCCAAAAGTCGATTCGGTCGACTGAAGTGTAGCCAAATCGGAGCAGCATCGCAAGCAAGAGCGAGAGCAGCATCACAAGCAAGAGCGAGAGCAGCATTGCAAGCAAGAGCAATAGCAAGAGCATACCATGCAGGGGACCGAGAGCAAGAGTAGAGTAGCAGCGCGAGCGAGAGATAAAGCAGCAGCAACTCCTACTGATGTGGACGTCACCGGCGAGGGAGCGATGCCGTGGAGTAAGTGGTCGGCGATGCCGCCGTGTATGGAGCAGCACCATGTCGGCTCGGGACCAAGCGCCGGCAGCACCGTGAGATCGAATGAAGAAGGAAATGCGACGATTAGTGTACAACCTCTTTGGTGGCACCGATTAGGCCTCAGGTTCATCCAAGGAAATGGTGATGATGATGCTCTTCCGGTGGTGCGGGTGAAGACGGCGGTGTGGGAATGGAGGTGACGCGAAATACGAGGGGAACGTCGGGGCAGCTCCTTAGAGGTGGAGGACGGGGTGGCTGAACCGGCGGGATGACGAGATCGACGATGGATCCTCATCCGGTACGGTGGTTGAGGGACGTTGAGGTGTTGCTGTGGATGACGTCGTCGGGGAAGAGGCTCCGGTTGGGCAGCGGTGAGGTGGCGGACAGAGGAGGGTGGGGTTTCACGGCTGGAGCGGAGAGGTTATGGAGGTCGGGATTTTGAATGGAGAAAAGGAGGCGGTGGGAGGGGGACCATGGCTTAGGGACGTGCTTGTTCAAAATGTGTGGTAAGTTACGAAAGTACCCCCACCGATTTGAGCTAGGTGGTTCTTTCGGTTCAGGGGTATCACGGGCATTTCGCGTGTCAGGATTTCGCAGGAGGTGGGAGTTTTCGCGCGCGTTGTAATTTTGGGATACCAAGGCACGGGTTGAGATCGAGGGAGTTTTCGGAGCACAACGAGACAAAGATATATCTTAAATATTTTGGGGTAACAAGGCGCGGGTTGAAGAGGCGGGAGTTTCGCAGCACGATAGACAGAGATGCTAGCTTGAAATTTCGGCATAACACGGCGCGGCTTGAAATTTCGGGAGAACAAGCTTAACATGTACCCAAAAAAACAATTCGCACCTCATCACTAGGAGAGCCATGTCCCGTTTTAATGACTCCGCCACCTAGCTCATTTATTTTTAATGACTCCGCCACTGCGCACAACAGCGCCCCCTCTCTTTAAATATCGATCTCGCACATGTGCACTCCTTCATAGTCTCCCTCGACTTGGACCCTCGCACCATCTTCTAGCCCCCCACCATATTTTGCCACATGTACAATCTAGCAGACTCCATGGTTGAACTTAAGCATAATGCACAAACCTCAAAACACAAGTGCTTCTCCTTTGTTCTAGAATCTTCCGTATCATAACTTCCCAAAGTTTTTTTCTAGTTGAATTGCCATTATTTGTTTTTTACTTTATGCTTTACAACGCACAATTCCGTGAATCACAAAATAGATTAAGGGCTTCTATGATTCAAAGGATTCTCAAAGGAATTTTGGAGGATTCCAATCCTTAGGAATTTTTCGTATCTTGGTTGTATGATTCAAAGGATTGTAAACCATAGGAATTTTTCCATAGGATTCATTTGCATTAGATTTCATAGGAAACATCCCATCCACTCAAACTTGTTTGAAAGAATCCTGCATTTTTTCTATGCACAATCAAACGCTCGTACAATCCTATAGGATTCAATACGACATTCCACTCTAATCCCATGTTTTTCCTATTCCCGTGTTTTGGAAATCCTATGAATCAAAGAGGACCTAGCTTTTTTATAAAAACTAATTGATTTTGAATAAATTGAACTATAAGAATTAAACGAACGTCTACATCAGGCATATATGACTCAAAGCTTACATGCTATAGTGTGGTATTTATTCTTAATTTGGTTGCCAAATCTGATGCGTGCAATGCACCTGTACCTTACTAGTACTTCGAGTATGTGCAAAACACATAAATTAGAATTCCAATGGCACGCTACACAGTGTCTCTCTTACAGTTCATGAAGCCACGTGGAACATGTGGAGGCGTTGTCGCAACCTCCTTGTGTGGATTGATCACAGTGACGTGCTGCTGGTTCAAGAAGAATGTACTCATCCTCTCTGAGGCACACTGGCGGTACATGCATGAAGCGAAGATGTGCACGCACGCCACGCACGCACACGCGGGTACACGGGGGGACGCAATTTTGTACAAAGATCCACCCCATATGATACTTTGACGCGTTTAAAGTCGTTCACTTCATTGATGGTCAATTAATACAACGCATGAAAATTGAGTGGACGTGAGGGAGGAAGAAAGACATTACTACTCCACTGTGTGCATGCGAGTAGTTAAATCATGGGTTGCTACTTCCATTGGTCTCCTTCGTATTGTGTGCCAATTATTTACCATATTTTTAAGTAACATAATATTTATGTATGTCATCAAAAGTGGCACAAAAAGGGGAGCCAATAAACCAGGACGCAGGCAGCATGATCAATTTTTGCCAGGGTTACTGTTGGTGGCCTTTGTATTTAAATATGGACGGAGTGGAGTAGTACTATCTTTATCTTAGCCTCGTAGGGCTCTCCCAGTTCCTAGGCTCGCCTCCCCGCCTCGCCCACCGGATCCCGCCATGGATAATCCCTTAGATCCCAGGATCCCGCGGCCTGCCCTCTCGCTGCGGCCCGTGGCACTGCCGCCTTTGAGCGAAACCCACATGTGTTTTAGAGGGGATCCATTGCTATGGAATCACAGATCGGTGGCACCGGAGGACATGCCAAGGCTGCATTTTAGGCGGTGGGCAGCAAGGGCAAATCGGATCGAGGAAGCGTTGCATCGATTGGAGAGAAGTTCCAAGGAGCTGCGCCTGGCGCGGCACAAGGCGGAGGCGCGAGTCGATCTCAGGGGAGAGATGATGAGGGATGTCAGCATCTGGCAGCGCCGTGTTGATTTCGAGCTAGGGCTAATGGCAGAGATCATATTCACAGAGCCGACTGCGGAGGAAAGAATGTGCATGCCTGCGCAATGGCATGAGCAGCCGGTGCAGCTGTTCAAATGGGCGGTAGGAGAAGCCAAATCCCGGGACCAGTTGCGGCGGCGCCGCTGGGCATGCATCATAGGCGAGGTGATCTTCCCTCCTTCCCCGCCAGCGATGCAGTGACCTAGTTGGTTGCTGCTGCAGTGAACTTGCAACGCCATGTCGGTTTGCAACCTTGACAATCACTCCATCTATATGTATTGTATTCCTATGAAAATACTTGGTCGTTTGGAAAAAGATGGTAATTGATTTATCACTAGTTTTAGAATGCTTGGTCATGACAATCAACCGAAGCCACAACCAGAAGTCTCCATACCGTAATACTTTACGGTCGGTCGCACCAACAGACGGTCAGTCGGACCCGCGTATCACCGAAGGGATACGCATCGGCTTGGTATGACATGTACGATCAGTTACATCACTGACTTGTGCAACCGCATTCGAGTAGTGTAGTGCTCCCTCTATCTCAGTTTACAAGTCTTGCACGTATACCTAGGTTGTTAATTTGACCAACTTAATAATAGGCATACATTACAAAAAATCATTACAAACTTCAAATATTCAGAGTATTTTTTATGTTAAACAATTTATTTTATATAAGTTGCATTGACGACCTAGATACATGTGCAAGCCTTGTAAACTGGAGATGGAGGGAGTACTTGAAATTTATGTTCCACAAAATCATCAGGAGCCGTTTCGGGCCTCGAAACCAAAACCATCAATTAATCTTTAGCTTGTTCCCATCACATTCCAAAAGTGCATAAAATGCTCCCACCTTGTTTCTTGTTTCTTAACATATCAACCAATAAGAGATGTGGGGCGTGCATGTTTTCAATGACTCAAGACTACCAAACACGACATGCAGTGGTTAGTCCATTGCATGCAATGCTATTAATTAGCAAATAAACATTAAGTTCTCTTGTTCTCCCCTCCTTCTTGGTCATGGTGCACAACCTAAGATGACTTATTCACCTAGATGGAGGGAGTAGTATAATTAAGTGCAAACCTGCTCACACCTAGTACGTGTCAAACCTGAACGTGTTCCCACTATGCATGTTTTAGTACTAGTGCTAGTACTAGGTTATAAAAAGGACAACTAGTACCTAGCCGAAAATCACTCTACCTCTTCCTCCTCATAAGTCTTTATTGTTCATCCGTCCTTTCCATGGCCGGTGTGCAGAGCTCTAGGTTGATAACTATCCGAACTACTCGTAACAAGGGAGCGGCCACCAAGGCCGCGGAAAAAAAAGAGAGGGCTTGCCGCCTTGCAGAGACCTCGAAAGATCTCTCACGGGCAGGCGATGGCTCCCAGGAGCGCCCTAGCCACGGAGGCGAACATGTTGGCATGCCCGATCAGCTCAACAAGCACCTCAATAAGCAGATGGAGTTCATCCATGGCTTGGTGGAGCTGCTGAAGGAGAGCCTTGACGACATGCCCGCTGAGCTCAACGAGTAGGGGGAGTTGACCGCCGGCTTGGTGATGCTGCTGAAGAAGAGCATTGCCTCGGAGGAGAAGGCGACCGACAAAATCCTGGAACTTCAGGAGAACAAGGCGAAGCTCTGCCATGAGCTCGACCTGCTGAAGGAGGAGAACGCCGGCTGGAAGAAGCTACATGAGAATAGTAGTTCCTCGATGAAGATGCTGCAGGCCCTCGTCATGGAACAGAAGGAGGACTTGGCGAAGCTCCGCATCGAGCACCCGGCTGCTGTCAAGGTACGTAATGCGGCCGTGGAACAGATGATGAAGGCTCGCGTCGAGAAATCCCGCGTCATGGACGGAATGAAGAAGATGGCAGAGGAGACGTGCAAGGAGATGGAGGTCGTGGAGGCGATGAAGATGCAGTTATGACTCCGCAGCCAACAACCCTTCATGTAGTAGAGAGCAGTGCCCCATACTTGTGTGTGCGTGTTCCTTCTTTTTGGGGGGGTGATAATCTTCCTTCTTCTTTTGCTCTTGTGTTTCTTCTTTTGCTTTGGGTGTTTCGCCGTACGTGTCATGTTCTCTGTGAGGCATGAATCGAACAATGCTAACAATGAGATGACTAGCAAATTAGATCACTTTTTATCGCCATATGGCACTGGGCTGCCGTGTTTCGTGCTCCTCCGTCGTACCACTCCAGTGGAAAACTTGAGTATACCGCACGGTTCTTTGCTCCTCCTCTGGTCGTCGGCACATTTATACGAGCAGTCAAATCACAAGGCCCCGCCTTCCAGCAGTAATGAGCCGTCAAATCACAAAGGTCCTCGCCTCTCTTGAAACTGACCAAGCTAGACTGCCCCGCCCTCTAGCCTTTTAAAAAATGTGTACTTTCGTACAGTAATATTATCGATGGATTGCGCCATGGATCAAAACTAACAAGATGGAATTAAAGAAAAAAAGGTGATACATAGAGAGCGCTCATCGCCAAATTATGCATATAGTACTATTAAAAAAGCTAGTACGTGCTTAAATGGGGTGCTAAATTATATTAAAGAAATTAGCATACCTATTTAATTCTTGGGTTCTTATTATTTATGCCACTAGTTGTGTATCACTACTCAGTTTTGCCATTAGAAGTTACAACTACTCAAAAATGCCATCAATCTGTGAGATGCCTGCTCAAAAATGCAATTAGATATCTCAAAAATGCCATTGTTAAGTTAGATGTTTGCTCAAAAATGCCATTAGACATTGTGATTTTCACGTCAAACCCGTTGACCATGTTACATGACAAAAATTGTGGGCCATAATGCGGTCTGTTATTGGCCCATGTTTGGCCGACCAATCATATGGCCCGTAGAAGGCCCATTGATGCTACAGCCCATAGAAGGCCCATTGTTTCTATGACCCTTAGAGGGCCCATTGTTTCTACGGCTCGTAGGAGGCCCGTGGTTATTGTGGCCTAGTTTTAAAAAATAGGTTATATTGCGGCCACGAGCAAACCGCGGAAAAAGAACTGCACTGACTACAAGCAAACAAATAAACAAGACAGCAAGGAAATAAATAAGCAAGCAACTTACGCTAGGCTATCACAGCTATTACACATATTACATCCACTGGGCATCAAAGTTCGCCACCAATGCAAATATAGGGAATAAAGCCGCATATCATATACACCGGTTGTCAAAGTTGGCGACCAGTGCAAATAAATGCCGCAGCAAAACAAGTACAAAACTAAAACCACTTCAGAAGAGCTCAAGAAACAATATCTTGGGTACCCATAATTCTGGCAAGATGCTTAGCAAGCTTATTAACTTTCTCTTGTTTGGCGCTTAAATCCTCCAGCACTTGCTGTTGCACCAGGAAGTATGCATCTGAATTCTGCAGGGACTTCCTCAGTCCTTCGGCTTCCTGTTGCATAACATCTGATCGATGTCTTTCAACTTGAAGTTGAGACTCAAGAAGCCGAACTGATTCAGGCAGCGGGTTCGAAGAGCAGGTGCCAGCAGTAGTAGCCAGTAACTCGAACACTACATCAAGATAGGACTTTGGGGTTGTCTCAATGTCTTCAATATAGTTTTTATCAGCTTTCTTGGAGACCAACAGGGATGTCTCACTATCTTGAACCTTATGTGCATTACTTCCTTTACCATTGCATAACGGGGTACTCTTCTCCAATATTTTGTCCGCATTCTAAAAGAGAAACAAACAAACACATCACAGGTTTACCATGTTGTATATGAAACTCATTTTGGTAAACTAGTTCAGTAGTAAGGTGGACAGGATAACAGCATGAAACAAACATATATGTATGTAGTATGGTCACTGTATGGTCTATATCATTCTAGTTTATGTTGCCAAATCAAGATAGAAACAGTTTGAATCATATCTATTTAATACAAAGCATCATAGACATAGTATAAGTGTGGGAAACTACACAGCAATAACAACACTTGTAATGTGCATGGCATGAGAACATAACTGTTTATTCAATTGAAACTAAAATCAAGATAGAGCAAGTTACAACAGCAAACACGTTAAAGAAACAGGTTTAAAACATACCTGTTGCGCCATTGGAGTTTCAATTGCATCCTTCAAATTTGAAATTAGTTGGTATGAGTAAATACAGTGATGCAAGAGCAAAATAGTATGAACCATAGCTACGGAACCTGACCTGAGAACATTTCTTCTTCTTCTTTAACCGTTGACTTGGGGTTCGGAGTGGTGGTCCTCATGCTTTGGGCACTGCAGTTGCCTTACTAGCTGATCGTGTTTGGGTGCTCTGTGGTGGAGACGGTGATGTGTCAACTTGAACTGGGTTACTATCTGCCGAGGTTGGGGTTAGAAGGGGTGTAGCTGGTTCTCTGTCCAACTGGGTAGGAGTACAATCTGCGTGAGTTTGGGTTATGTGTGGTGGGGCTGGTTCTTGGGAAAGTACAATGGTGGTTCTATCTGCATCGACAGGTAGCACGATCTTTTCTAAAGACCGTGTTTTTACTCCCACAGATACTACCATCACCCCCTCCAATTGAAATGGCTGATAAACAAGAAAATTAATTGAATGTACAGACATTGTAAGATAGAAATGTGCAATGGACAATAGGGAAGAAAACAGGGCATGAAATAATTCACATTTATGTTGTCTAACCAAACAAAATAGCAGGACATAGTTTCAGATATATGATGGCTAATTAAACAGGATAGCATGACACAATTTCACATGTATGATGGCTAACTAAACAGGATAGAATGACATACTTCAAAATATGATGACTATGTAAACAGGAGGACATGATATAACTATACGATGTGTCTATTAAAGTGGTTGGCATGCCATAAATCACAAACATGCCATCGATGGAAACATGATGGCATGATATAATTCATGAATAGAATGACATAATTCAAAATATGATGACTATGTAAACAGGATGAGATCATATAACTTTATTATGTCTTTAGAAAATGGGTTAGCATGCCATAATTCAGATACATGATGTCTATATAAACATCATGGCATGATATAATTCAAATATATGATTTATATACTAAGCAAGTGAGCAGAGGACAATCGCATATATGATGTGTCAACTAAGGAGATGGCATTCAATATTGTGTATATGAAGTAAAAGCTAACCATTGCAATACAACATATGCATGATATGAGTAATGTAACCCTGCCAAGTTTGAGCATACACCTCAGGGGGATAATAGGACTGGTCATCTGCCTCTGAATCCTCCTCTGAAGACCTATCTATAACCAGCACGATATCTGCTTTAGCAGCTAGCATTGTCTACTCTGAAGACCTAGTTTTCACTCCAGATTTCTCCGTCACCAATTCAAATGGCTGATTGTAGCGACCAGACCTCAAACGGTCCAATCTCTATGCTCAGGTGTCATCCCTGGATCAGTAATGCTGACACCACACAGTACTTGAAGGATTTATAACAGAGTAGCAATCACACACTTATTACATCGAGTGTCTCAAAAGAGAACTTATTACAATAAATATGGCTTAAGGCCATCTAATAACGATAACAGCGGAAGGCTTGGAAGATAAGTGAGTGCATCAACTCCAATGGCATCACTCAGTATAGAACCACGACCTAAAACACCTTAATCATCGTCTGAAAAGTCTGCAACATTAACGTTGCAGCCCGAAATGGGTCAGCACATGGAATATGCTGGCAAAATAACACATAGAGAGTAATGGAATGAAATAGGCTAATCTATATGCATATTTGGCTGGTGGAAGGCTCTATGGTTACAGTTTTGCGTAAAGCCAATTTTTCCCTACTGTAAAGGAATAGATTTTATTTAACTATCATGGTAGTTGTTAAACATTGAGAATGGTTGACAGCATTCTCAATCCCAATTAAGCATCATCATTAACAAAACCCAACAAATTTAATTTTAGAGTAACATGTTGAGATTCACATGATAATCCAGGTACTAGATACTCAAGATGTCCATAACCGGGGACACGGCTAATCATGATTAGTTTATACACTCTGCAGAGGTTTGCGCACTTTTCCCCACAAGACTCGATCGCCTCTGTTTGGTTTCTCGCACTACATGGTGTTTGAGAAGACGGATGACCGAGACATAGTCTTTCAGAAGCGCTAGCACCTTACGATCGGGTAGACCGTTACACCTACTTTCCCCTACATCTGCTAGTCTACCACTGTAAGAGTTCGCACAACTTAATCAACTATGCTAGAGCCCATAATAGCTTGTGGCTGCACACGGAAGTTTCTAGCATGAATAATCTCATGATCCCTTTGAGCCTGGGTGGTGGTCCAAAAGAAAACAGGCAATCGCTGGAATACCCAGGTGCCTCAATCCACCCAGATGTGTATTTAAGTTGCCACCTTAAATAAACCATTAATTAACAATCTCACATCTGTCATGGATACACTCACCCAATCCACGTCTACTAGCATAGCATGGCATAATAGGCAAACATAGAAGTAACTCCCAAAGGTTTGATAATAACAGGTAATAGGTACTACCTCAACTACTTCCCAAACCCACAATTTAATTAGATCCTAATCATGCAATGTGTGAGGTTTGATCTAATGCAATAAAACTGGGTAGAGGGAAAAACATGATCAAAGTGTTACTTGCCTTGCTGATAATCCGGGAAACCTAGCGATTCGAAGTAGCAAGCGGCGCACTCCGGGTACTCTATCGCAAACAAACAAGCATACAATAAGTACTCAAGTAATGCACAGGTAAAACTCAAATAAGAGATCTAACCAGAAAGTTCAACTTAAGAACTCCGATTGGCAGAAAGAATCAAATCGAATGAAGCAACGGAAGACACACGGTAAAAGAAACAGGCTTCGTTTACTATTCTGGATCTAAGGCAATTTTTACAGTGGCAAAAACTTGTTTGAGTTGGTTAAACGGAAAGAGGGTTTCGAGATGAAACTCCAGGTGCTTGAATCGCCTGATTCTGATAAACGAGCGAAAAGTTAGACAAAACGAAAATCGGATCAGAAATCACGATCAGAAAAACCATGGATTTAATCCGAGAAAAAGAAAACGACGAACGTTCGTTAAAACAAACGAACGGACGAACGCTCGCTAAATAAATAAATCGGAAAAACCGATCTATTTAAAAAAACCAAAACTAAAAAAAACGACGGGAAATCGATCAGTTTTCTAAAAAAACCAGCGGCACGAGGTCTACCTTCGGCGACTCCGGTGAACGGCGGCGGCGCCGCGGGCGGTGCGGCGGCGGGGCGGCGCGGGCTGGCGGTGGCGCGGGGCGGCGTGGCGCGACGACGGCAGCGGCCTAGGGTTAGGGTTGGGGCGGGGCGCGGCTTGGGCTTGGCCTGGGGCGCTATAAAAAGGCCCGGCCAGGCGGAGGCCTGGCCGGTTACGACCCAAGGTCGATTTGGACTTTTTTTTAATAGTTACACTCGGAAAAAAACAAAAGTAATACTAAACGGACTCCAAAAATCCCGAAATAAATTTTCCCCGGCTTCTAAAATCAAGTCGCACAGGATGAACATTTATTTGGGGCCTAAATGCAAATTTGAAAAACGCGCATTTTTCCTAAATTCAAATAAAATAGCAAATAAAATCTTATTTGAGTTTTTTTATTAAATCCCCAATATTTCTTTATTTTGGGAAAGTCATTTTATTCCCTCTCTCATAATTTTTATAATAGAAATAATTGAAGATAAAATAAATAAAATCAAATGATCCTATTTTCAAAATTTGAGACAACTCAAATATGAAAATAACAAAATCCCCAACTCTCTCCGAGGGTCCTTGAGTTGCGTGAAATTTCTAGGATCAACCAAAATGCAATAAATATGATATGCAATGATGATCTAGTGTATAACATTCCAAATTGAAAATTTGGGATGTTACAAACCTTCCCCCCTTAAGATGAATCTCGCCCTCGAGATTCGGGTTGGCTAGAAAATAGGTGAGGGTGGTCCTTCAGCAAATCTTCCTCTAGTTCCCAGGTGGCTTCATCCTCCGTGTGGTGGCTCCACTGAACCTTGCAAAACTTGATAACCTTACTGCGGGTGACTTGACTGTCATACTCTAGAATCTTAACTGGTTTCTCCTCATAGGTCAAATCACTGTCCAACTCAATTGCTTCCAGTGGTACCGTATCTCTCAGTGGTATGTCAGCCATCTCTGTGTGGCACTTCTTCAACTGGGATACATGGAACACGTCGTGAACTCCTGACAATCCTTCGGGTAATTCCAACTTATAGGCAACTTCTCCCATACGCTCCAAAATTTTGTATGGGCCTACAAAACGTGGCGCTAACTTTTCCTTAACTCCAAAGCGCTTAACTCCTCGAAGTGGCGATACTCGAAGATAAACTCGGTCTCCGACTTCGTAAACTGTCTCCTTGCGTTTAGAATCTGCATAACTCTTCTGCCTGGATTGAGCTACCTTGAGCCTATCGCGAATCACTTTCACTTTCTGTTCAGACTCCTTTATCAGATCTGGTCCAAACAACTGGCGGTCTCCAACTTCATCCCAAGACAATGGGGTCCTGCACCTCCTTCCGTACAAGGCTTCGAAAGGGGCCATCTTCAAACTGGATTGATAGTTGTTGTTGTAAGAGAACTCTGCATACGGCAAATTCTCGTCCCAGCTAGATCCGTAATCTAGCGCGCAAGCTCTTAGCATATCCTCCAAAATCTGATTGACTCTCTCGGTCTGTCCATCTGTCTGCGGGCGGAAAGTTGTGCTAAACTCCAGTCTGGTACCCAAAGTTTCATGCAACTGATTCCAGAACTTTGAGGTGAATTGGGTTCCTCTGTCTGATACTATGCTCCTTGGAACTCCATGCATACAAACAATTCTATTCATGTATATCTTTGCCAACTTTGCACTAGTATAGGTAGTCTTCACTGGAATGAAATGAGCTACCTTTGTCAAACGATCGACTACAACCCATATCAAGTCATAGCCTGAACGTGTTCTGGGCAATCCTGTAATAAAATCCATGCCTAACTTATCCCACTTCCATTCGGGTATCGGCAATGGTTGTAGCAATCCTGCTGGCTTCTGATGCTCTGCCTTTACTCTCTGACATACATCACAAACTTCTACATACTCCGCAATATCCTTCTTCATTCCGGTCCACCAGAAAGTATCCTTCAAATCCAAATACATCTTGGTATTTCCTGGGTGAATCGAATATGGTGAATCATGGGCCTCCTGCAGAATCAACTTCCTGATCTCCGAATCATTAGGCACATAAACACGGTCTTTAAACCATAAGGTATCGTGCTCATCTTCACGAAATCCCTTAGCTTTTCCTTTGCTCATTTTCTCTTTTATAGAGGCAATCTCCTTGTCAGTCTTCTGGGCTTCTCTGATCTTATCCATCAAAGTAGACTGAATCTCCAATGCTACTACATAGCCTCTCGGGACTATCTCCAAACATAGGTCACGAAGATTTTCGGCTAACTCCCTTGGTAAATCTCCCGTCATTAGGGTGTTGACATGGCTCTTACGGCTTAACGCGTCAGCTACTACATTAGCCTTTCCGGGGTGATAATGCAATTTCATATCATAATCCTTGATGAGCTCCAACCATCTCCTTTGTCTAAGGTTCAACTCCTTCTGGGTGAAAATATACTTCAAACTCTTGTGATCCGTGTACACCTCACAATGGTTTCCAATCAGAAAATGTCTCCAAGTCTTCAATGCATGCACTATGGCTGCTAATTCCAAATCATGCGTAGCATAATTCAACTCATGGGGCTTAAGCTGTCGTGAGGCATATGAAACAACTCTTCGTTCCTGCATAAGCACTGCTCCAAGTCCTCGACGTGAAGCGTCACAATACACCTCATAATCCTTGGTCTGATCCGGTAAAATCAACACTGGTGAGGTAACCAAACGTTTCTTCAACTCCTGGTAACTAGCCTCACATTCCTCGGTCCATTTGAACTTGGTATCCTTCTTCAACAACTCCGTCATAGGCTTTGCAATCTTTGAGAAATTCTCAATAAACCTCCGGTAGTATCCTGTGAGTCCAAGAAAACTCCGGATCTCTCCAACTGTTGTTGGGGCTTCCCAATTGGTCACGGTATCAACTTTAGTGGGATCTACTGCTATACCTTCTCCCGATATAACGTGTCCGAGAAATCCAACATCCTTCAACCAAAACTCACATTTGCTAAACTTGGCATATAATTGATGTTCTCTGAGCTTTCCAAGAACCAAACGCAAATGCTCCTTATGCTCCTCTTCATTTTTCGAGTAATACAGGATATCATCAATAAACACTACGACGAACTTATCCAAGAACTCCATAAACACTTTGTTCATCATGTTCATAAAATATGCAGGTGCGTTAGTCAGACCAAATGACATAATGGTATACTCGTACAGCCCATACCTGGTGGTAAAAACTGTCTTAGGTATATCCTGTTCTCGAATCTTCAACTGGTGGTATCCTGATCGCAGATCGATCTTGGAAAATACCTTAGCTCCTTGCAATCGATCAAACAGATCATTGTTCATTGGTAGTGGGTACTTATTCTTGATGGTTACTTCATTCAAACCTCGATAATCAACAACCATCCTTAACGATCCATCCTTCTTTTCCACTAGAAGTACTGACGATCCCCAAGGCGAAGAACTTGGGCGAATATATCCTTTATCCAGTAACTCCTTAATCTGCTTCTTAATCTCCACCAAATCCTTTGCGGGCATCCTATATGGTCTCTTAGATATTGGCCCTGTGCCTGGCAAAAGCTTAATCAAAAACTCAATATCTCTATCCGGTGGCATGCCTGGCAACTCTTCTGGAAATACTTTGGGGAAATCCTTCACTACTGGTACCTCCTCCTGCACAACTCCTGTTAAACAATTTACTTGAGTCCACTTCGGCACATGCCGGGATACATACTTGATCCTTCTCCCTTCTGGGGTGGTAAGCAAGATCGACTTACTGGCGCAATCGATGTTTCATCCATACATCGACAACCAATCCATACCCAGATTTACATCCAAACCTTGTGATTCCAATATTATCAAATCTGAGGGGAACACATGCCTACCTATACTTAATGGCACTTGAAAACATCCTTGGCTAGCCATATACTCCGCTCCTGGTGAGCTTACTAACATAGGTGTTCTAAGAACTTTGGTGAGCAGGTTATACTTATCCACAAATCCCCTTGATATGTATGAATGCGATGCACCGGTATCAAAAAGAACGAGTGCAGTAAATGACTTAACCAAAAACTTACCGATTACTGCATCCGACTGCTCTTCAACCTCCTCCACGTTAATGTGGTTCACCTGTCCCCTGTTGAAAGGGTTCGGCTTCTTCCCAGAGCTTCCATTGCCATTACCATTCTGTGATTCAGGACATTCATTGGCATAATGTCCGGTCTTCTGGCACTTAAAACAAGTGACTTGGCTCAGGTCTCTCTTGGCTGGGGTCGATGGGTTGGTGCGGTTCTGGCCGTTGCTTCCTCCATTCCCATTACCATTCTTGGTGCCATTGTGATTGTGTGAGCTACCTCCTCCATGGGTATGCTGAAAATGTCCTCCCGGTCTAGGGGTAAAACGTGGCTTCTGCTGAGCTCCTGAAGTGTGCTTCCCTTGTCCATACTTCCTCTTGCGATTCTCAATCTGCTACTGCTTCCCTTCAACCATGAGAGCATGATCTACCAACTCCTGGTAGTTGTTGAAGGTGGCCACCATCAACTGCATTCTCAACTCATCATTCAGTCCTTCCAGAAACTTCTCCTGCTTAGCTGCATCCATAGCAACATCATCTGGGGCATAACGTGCTAATTTACTAAAGTCCTCCACATACTGGCCAACTGTCCGTCCTCCTTGGCGCAAGTTGCGAAACTCTCGCTTCTTTATGGCCATAGCTCCTGCTGAAACATGGGCAGTTCGAAAAGCCTGCTGAAACTGGTCCCATGTGATAGTGTCGATAGGGAAAGTGGCTGTGAAATTCTCCCACCATGATGCTGCGGGTCCTTCAAGCTGATGTGCGGCAAACTTCACCTTTTCTGCATCCGTGCATCCTGATGTGGTCAACTCTCTAGCTGTCTTGTGGAGCCAATCATCTGCTACTATCGGCTCAGTGCTACTGGAAAACACCGGCGGATTCATCCTAAGAAAATGGGCTAAGTGATCAACAGGTGGTGGTGGTGGTGGTGGGTTGTTGTTGTTCCCCTGATTCTGATTCTGGACTAGCAACTGCATCAATGTGTTCTGCTGCTGGATCAACTGGGTGAGCTCCGGTGGGAAAGTAAATCCGGGGTCACGTCTCGGAGGCATCTGAGGGTCTAGAAAAGATGAGATTTAAGAATAGAGGGGGTCTAAAGAGAAAACACTACCTATATGCACATGAGGCGAAAGCAAACAATTCACTTCATTCAATCAATCAAACAAGGGCATACAATCGATCTAACTATCGCAAAAGTGTTCGGACTACTATATTTACATGGTGGACTACTACTACTGATGAGGTGGTCTACTAGAAATATTCTTCGGTTGCAGACTCCATTATATCTGCTCCAGCTTCATCAACATAGTCATCATCGCTATCGTCCGGGTCGGTGTCGTCGATGATGATGTAGTCTTCCGGGTGAATCTCCTTGGGTTCTTCGTCTTCTTCTACTGGTCGAGGGCCTCCCATAAATATTCCGATCTTCTTGATCAGATCGTCATTCTTCTCCACTAATACTTCGATTTCCTCTTCATAATCTTCACGTGTAGCCTTGAGTTCTTCCTCCAGTTACTTGATTCTCGTCCTCGCCTTCTTCAGATCTATCATGTCGGCGCACATCTGGTTCTCCTGACGTCGAATGTGCTGGTTTAACTCCTGGATAAAAGCTGCAACTGATCTATCCTTTCTGGTGTTGATCATCTCCCAGTGCTCATCTCGGCGCCCACAAATCTGGTAGATAGTATCCTTGAGATCATTGCGGTAAACTTCTCCAATGCGTCCCATGGTGATGTGAGCTGCCATACTCTTTCCTAGACTCCAAGTTGGTGCATCAAAAGAAAACTCTATGGGCTCAGTGACTGGCATGAACGTCCTTCCTGGAACTTGAACTTGAATCATCCAGCGCTCTTCTTCAAGTAAAGTGGCGTTGTAGGTTCCGGTGAAGCTTGGTACTCCTATGTTCAGGTATCTAGTGACTTCCTTCAAGTGACGTCCAAAGGGTGTATCTTCATCCGGTTGCATGAACTTGTTCGTTGCATCCGCCATCCTAAAAGAGTAGAAAAGATGAGAAGTCAGAAAGAGAAGAGAGTGAGTAGTGATCTAGGTCTTTAGCTTAGTGGTCGTGTCCTACAGTCAGTGTGTGCTCTGATACCATCTTGTAGCGACCAGACCTCAAACGGTCCAATCTCTGTGCTCAGGTGTCATCCCTGGATCAGTAATGCTGACACCACATAGTACTTGAAGGATTTATAACAGAGTAGCAATCACACACTTATTACATCGAGTGTCTCAAAAGAGAACTTATTACAATAAATATGGCTTAAGGCCATCTAATAACGATAACAGCGGAAGGCTTGGAAGATAAGTGAGTGCATCAACTCCAATGGCATCACTCAGTATAGAACCACGACCTAAAACACCTTAATCATCGTCTGAAAAGTCTGCAACATTAACGTTGCAGCCCGAAATGGGTCAGCACATGGAATATGCTGGCAAAATAACACATAGAGAGTAATGGAATGAAATGGGCTAATCTATATGCATATTTGGCTGGTGGAAAGCTCTATGGTTACAGTTTTGCGTAAAGCCAATTTTCCCTACTGCAAAGGGATAAATTTTATTTAACTATCATGGTAGTTGTTAAACATTGAGAATGGTTGACAGCATTCTCAATCCCAATTAAGCATCATCATTAACAAAACCCAACAAATTTAATTTTAGAGTAACATGTTGAGATTCACATGATAATCCAGGTACTAGATACTCAAGATTTCCATAACCGGGGACACGGCTAATCATGATTAGTTTATACACTTTGCAGAGGTTTGCGCACTTTTCCCCACAAGACTCGATCGCCTCCGTTTGGTTTCTCACACTACATGGTGTTTGAGAAGACGGATGACCGAGACATAGTCTTTCAGAAGCGCTAACACCTTACGATCGGGTAGACCGTTACACCTACTTTTCCCTACATCTGCTAGTCTACCACTGTAAGAGTTCGCACAACTTAATCAACTATGCTAGAGCCCATAATAGCTTGTGGCTGCACACGGAAGTTTCTAGCATGAATAATCTCATGATCCCTTTGAGCCTGGGTGGCTGTCCAAAAGAAAATAGGCAATCGCTGGAATACTCAGGTGCCTCAATCCACCCAGATGTGTACTTAAGTTGTCACCTTAAATAAACCATTAATTAACAATCTCACATCTGTCATGGATACACTCACCCAATCCACGTCTACTAGCATAGCATGGCATAATAGGCAAACGTAGAAGTAACTCCCAAAGGTTTGATAATAACAGGTAATAGGTACTACCTGAACTACTTCCCAAACACACAATTTAATTAGATCCTAATCATGCAATGTGTGAGGTTTGATCTAATGCAATAAAACTGGGTAGAGGGAAAAACATGATCAAAGTGTTACTTGCCTTGCTGATGATCCGGGAAACCTAGCGATTCGAAGTAGCAAGTGGCGCACTCCGGGTACTCTATCGCAAACAAACAAGCATACAATAAGTACTCAACTAATGCACAGGTAAAACTCAAATAAGAGATCTAACCAGAAATTTCAACTTAAGAACTCCAGTTGGCAAAAAGAATCAAATCGAACGAAGCAACGAAAGACAAACGGCAAAAGAAACAGGCTTCGTTTACTATTCTAGATCTAAGGCAAATTTTACAGTGGCAAAAAACTTGTTTGAGTTGGTTAAAGGGAAAGAGGGTTTCGATACGAAACTCCAGGCGCTTGAATCGCCTGATTCCGATAAACGAGCAAAAAGTTAGACTAAAACAAAAATCGGATCAGAAATCGCGATCAGAAAAACCGCGGATTTAATCCGAGAAAAAGAAAAATGATGAACGTTCGTTAAAACGAACGAATGGACGAACGCTCGCTAAATAAATAAACCGGAAAAACCGATCTATTTAAAAAAACCGAAAATAAAAAAACAAACAAAACCGATGGGAAACCGATCGGTTTTCTAAAAAAACGGCGGCGCGAGGTCTACCTCCGGCGACTCCGGCGAACGGCGACGGCGGCGGCGCGGGCGGTGCGGCAGCGCGGGTGGCGCGGCACGGGGCGGCGCGGCGCGGCGGCGGCGGCGGCCTAGGGTTAGGGTTGGGGCGGGGTGCGGCTTGGGCTTTGCCTGGGGCGCTATAAAAAGGCCCGGCCAGGCGGAGTCCTGGCCGGTTACAGCCCAAGGTCGGTTCGGACTTTTTCTTTAAATAGTTACGCTCGGAAAAAACAAAAGGAATACTAAACGGACTCCAAAAATCCCGAAATAAATTTTCCCCGGCTTCTAAAATCAAGCCGCACAGGATGAACATTTATTTGGGGCATAAATGCAAATTTGAAAAACGCGCATTTTTCCTAAATTCAAATAAAATAGCAAATAAAACCAAATAAAATCTTATTTGATTTTTTTATTAAATCCCCAATATTTCTTTATTTTGGGAAAGTCATTTTATTCCCTCTCTCATAATTTTTATAATAGAAATAATTGAAGATAAAATAAATAAAATCAAATGATCCTTTTTTCAAAATTTGAGACAACTCAAATATGAAAATAACGAAATCCCCAACTCTCTCCGAGGGTCCTTGAGTTGCGTGAAATTTCTAGGATCAACCAAAATGCAATAAATATGATATGCAATGATGATCTAGTATATAACATTCCAAATTGAAAATTTGGGATGTTACACTGATGCATAGGAAGAGCAGTTGAATATACAAACATTGTCAACAAATGCAACGAGAAATACAAAAAAAGGACGACATGATATAATTCACATATATGACGCTTGGCTAAACTGCATGGCATTGCATAATTCACATATATAATGCCTTGCAACAAGATAGCATTGCATAATTCACATATATGATGTCTTGCAACAAGATGGCATTGCATAATTCACATATATGGTAATTAGACACTAAAGAGGTGACATTCACACAAAGCATGTCTAATTCAGCAAATGGCATAGAATGCAAGATACCATATGCACGATATGAGCAACATAACCCTGCCAAGTTAGAGCATGCACCTCAGGGGGAAATAGGACTGGTCATCTGTCTCTGAATCCTCCTCTGAGGAGCTATCCGTAACCAGCAAGACATGCACTTCGTCAGACAACATTGTCTGCTCTAGAGACCTTGTTTCCACTCCAAATTTTTCCATGACCGTGCCGAATGGCTGATGCACAGGAAGAGTAATTGAATGTTCTAAAATTGTTGAGAAATTTAACACGTAATAAAAAATGATGGCATAATATAATTCACATATAATATGACTGGCTAACCAGGTTGTCATTGCAAAATTCACATATATGATGCATGGCTAAACAAGATGGCATTGCATGATTCACATATACGGTAAAGAAACTAAACAGATGACATTCACATAAAGCATGTCTAAACTAAGTAGATGACATATTTGATGTATAAAGTAAGCAATGCAAGGCAGCATATGCATGATATTACCAACATTAGCATGCCAAGTTAGAGCGAAGACCTCAGGGGGTAAATAGGAGTGGTCTTCTCCTTCTGAATCCCCCTCAGAACAGTTATCTTCCTCTTGATTACAATCTGAAATGGGTGGAGGGGGGCTGCCTTTGCACCCACCATGGAGCGATGTCTGCATGAAATTTTATTGCCATGCAAGGCTCGTCTCTTTTGCTCTACATGTTCAGTTCCATTGTGTACAATAACTGACATGCATAGGAATAAAACATATATAGTGAGATTATGTAAGGAGTGCATGCACAAATCCAGAGTGCTGGTAGCAAACTGTGGATAGACCCAAAACCAATGATAGCAGACAGATAATAGCTTTAGTTAAAAAGATATAGATAATGGCTCCTTTAATGTTTGTTTGCACCCAACATGAAACTCATAGTAGACACCCGAGATTAACCAGATAGTAGACAGATAGTAGTGATTGCTGCCCCAATATGTACCCCACAACCATTTAAAAACTCAAGTTTCAGCATTAGTTTGGACCTAACCCAGAGTCTAATAGGTGAACATGACGATAAAGTAGCATGTCATCATATTAAGTGATGCATAGCGTAAGCAGACACGGAAGAGTGCGACCTCTCTTGCAGACCCGTGTAGTCCTCAAGGTCATCTGCTCTATTGATGATGGTAATGCAGTTGTCGTGGCTGCCGGCGGCGGGGAAGAAGATCTGAGGCGGCGAAAGGTGGTATGGAGAGCGGATTCCTGCTGTGGTGAACCCTTCCAATGTTGGAGCAGCTAAGCTGGGGTGGAACACAGTGTAGCAGGAGCAGGACAAACCACACAAGGTTTTCTTTGGCACATATCTGTAACAGAAGTAATTGTGTAAGGGCTTGTTTGAATTTGAGGATTCTAACAATGGAGGGATAGGAAATATACAGGAATAGGATAGGAATGCACATGCAAAACAGAGAATTTAAAAACACATGATTTCTGCCAATCTGGGTGTTTGGTTCACAATAATTGGAAGATCATAAGATGCAAAGAAGCATGATGAGATTAAGTCAAACCATAAGAAAATGTACGGTTATGATGCTGTTTGATACTATCTCTTAGTCTTGTGCTTCATGAATAGGAATTTGAAAAGGAGGACAAGTGGAAATTAAAATTCCTATGGTTTTTCTTTCAAGGAGACACTAAAGGAACAGATCCTACAGTTTTCCTTTGCTCCATTCCTTTGAACCAAATGCATGAATAGTAGTACCATAGGAAACTTTCCAATTCCTATGTTTTTCCTTCACTTTTCCTTTCAAGCACTGGCGATTCTAGTAGGCAGGCTTGAGCAAGGAAAATCCTACACTCAAAAAATGTTTTGTGCTACTTCTACTACTTTGGACCCAGGCCACTGCCATACTAGATCAACTCACAGGCCCATCGACAAATGCACAGCTCAAACGCACAGAGATAAATAATGATGGCATTCAAGAGAGTCCATCACAAATAGCTAAGTTGTCTGGTACCTTAATGCTTGTCATAGAGTAGGATAAAATAATCGTATTTCACGTTACTACGTGTGCTCAGTGGACAATAAATATAACATGTAGAGTAAAAAAGAGATGCAACAAGTGTACAACCTCTTTGGCGAAGCCATGTCGATCTCGGCGTGATTGGGTTGGTCAGTGAGGATGCTCCGGCTGACTTGGTTGTCGGAGGAGGGTAAGAAGATCTTAGGCGTCTGTAGATGGAGCCCGGGGTACTGCTCCGCTGTGATGGAGGGTTTCGTCGAGCAGCTTCGGTGAGTTGTACGACGCCGATGTTGAAGCTGGACAAGAGAGACAATGTTAACCTGAGTGGAATTCTAATAGCATCTCCAATAGGTGACGTAAAATACATAACAACATAGTTCTAGATGTAAAATACATTAGCCGCTCATCTCTGAACTTAACTGTCGAAACTGAATTTAACTGTCGAAACTGAACTTAACTGTCGAAACTGAATTTTGCTATCGAAACTGAACGCACTAGTGCAGAAAAGTAGTAGCAGCAGCGTGTGCGAGAGGCGGGGTAGCTGGTCGTGTAGCAGTTCATCTTCAACCTCCACCCCCCTGAGCCGCCAGCCATCACCGGCCAAGCCGCCGCCCCCACAGCCCGCGGCCGGTGGTGCGCTGCCCCGCCCGCCCCAAAACCACTCTGCACCGTCTGTCTGCCACCGCCCCGGCCATCCCTTTAGGCCCCCCCGTGCCGAGCTTTTTCTTCGGCGATTCCGACGCCACCGCTGGCGACCAACGCCCCCACCCTGAACCCTAAGATAGATAGTGGGGTACCTCTCTGGCGAGCCCCCCTCCCTGCTGCGGCTGGTTCTTCCTTAACTCCGGTGATCCCCCCCTAGAAATCGACTGACCCAAAAGTCGATTCAGTCGCCTGAAGTGTAGCCAAATCAGAGTAGCATCTCAAGCAAGAGAAAGAGCGAGAGCAGTAGCGTGAGCAAGAGCAAAAGCAAGAGCAGACCAGGCAGGGGACTGAGAGAAAGAGTAGAGTAGCAGCGCGGGCGAGAGCTAAAGCAGCAGTAGCTCCTACTGATGTGGACGTCGCCGCGGAGGGAGCGACACCGTGGAGGAAGTGGCCGACGGTGCCGCCGTGGATGGAGCAGCACCATGTCGGCTCGGGACCAAGCGCCGGCAGCACCGTGAGATCGAATGAATAAGGAAATGCGGCGATTAGTGTACAAACTCTTTGGTGGCGCCGATTAGGCATCAGCTTCATCCAAGGAAACAGTGATGATGATGCTCTTCCGGTGGTGCAGGTGAAGACGGTGGTGTGGGAATGGAGGTGGCATGAAAGACAAGGGGAACGTCAGGGCAGCTCCTTGGAGGTGGAGGATGGGGTGGCTGAACCGGCGGGACGATGAGATCGACGATGGATCCTCATCCGGTACAATGGATGAGGGACGTCGAGCTGTTGCTGTGGACGACGTCGTCGGGGAAGAGGCTCCGGCTGGGCAGCGGTGAGGTGGCGGACGGAGGAGGGTGGGGTTTTGCGGCTGGAGTGGAGAGGTTATGGCGGCCGGGATTTCAAATGGGGAAAAGGAGGCGGTGGGAGGGGAACCATGGCTTAGGGACGCGCTTGTCCGAAATATGGGGTAAGTTACGTAAGTACCCCCACCGATTTGAGCTAGGCAGTTCTTTCGGTTCAGGTGTATCACGGGCATTTCGCGTGTCATGATTTCATAGGAGGTGGGAGTTTTCACGCTCGTTGTAATTTTGGGATAGCAAGGTGCGGGTTGAGATGGAGGGAGTTTTCGGAGCACAACGAGACAAAGATATATCTTAAATATTTCGGGGTAACAAGGCGCCGGTTGAAGAGGCGGGAGTTTCGCAGCACAATAGACAGAGATGCTAGCTTGAAATTTCGGCATAACAAGGCGGGGCTTGAAATTTCGGGAGAACAAGCTTAACGTGTACCCAAAAAAACAATTCGCACCTTATCACTAGGAGAGCCATGTCCTGTTTTACTATATTACTAGAAATGCATTCAAATACAACAACAAAAACTAAAAGAATCAGGACAACAAACATAACATGTAGAGTACCAAAACAATTTGCACTTCCCTCAATAATAAAAAAACAATGTGTGTTGTCTAGCATATGGACTAATTAAATTTGAGTACATTTTCCCTGTTTGAATGGGATTGTACTCGGGTTAGTTATACAACCATCTAAATATTATCTTCACAACACATGACATGAATATAGGAGAAGTAAATTCCTATATAAATACGAACTACATGTACATACGATCTTATCCATTTTATCTTGAATTCAAATCATAGTACATGTATGCTCTAGCTAGATGTTCGGAATGTAAACCATGTATGATACTACGTACAATGTGTTTAACACGCACAACACACACACAAACACCATTTAGACTGGTAAGGTACACGTGCATTGCACGCATGAGATTTGGCAACCAAATTATGAATAAATACCACATTATAGCATGTAAGCTTTGAGTCATATATGCATGATGTAGATGTTAATTTAATTCTTATAGTTCATTTCATTCAAAATCATCTAGTTTTTATAAGAAAGCTAATCTATTTTAAAATTCATGGAATTGTGCGTTGTAAAGCATAAAGTAAAAACAAATAATGGCAAATCATGTAGAAAAACATTTGGGCAATTCTGATATGGAAGATTCTAGAACAAAGAAGAAGTGATCGTGTTTTCAGGTTTGTGCATTATGCTTAAGTTCAACCATGGAGTCTTCTAGATTTTACATGTGGCAAAATCTGGTGGAATCTAGATGATATCCAACGGCCAGTAGTGCTCAAATTTGCCATCTCTGCACCATCGAATTGGCTTCATCCAACGACCATCTTTCAAAGTTAAAGTTATCCGCACACTATATATAAAATATAAAATATAGGGGTACAGATATAGATATGTGATGCGAAAGCCAACCATCATCTCCAGTTAGAATAGTGTGTCCATGCACGGATGCAATGTGGCCAAACGATGTCTACCATCGGTATCTCAAATTCAAATCAGTCTGACCTTGTTCAATGTGTATACAGTACAACATGCTCATTTCCAAACCACACCACACATATCTCAGTTATATTCATGCATGCATGGGTTTCAAACATCATGATCTCTTATTCAAATATTTGAATTCAACTTTACATTGATTATGACCTCACCTAGTCTTTTACACCCACACAGCCGTCTTCTCTTTATAATTGTACTACTAATTTTCTCTCGTGCATGCATGCACACACACTACTAGTCGGCATTATCCATCGCACACATGCAATATTTTTCTTCAGGTCGGTCTCCCATGCATGCACACACACACACCTCCCCCTCTCCATCATAACGGGCATTCTTTATCTCTCACGTCCATGCGCAACGATCGATGTTCCTCTAAATGATTTAAGTTGATGAATTTTTCCTCCTCGTAAATGATTAGCAGTGCTTGGCCCCCTAGCTCATTTATTTCTCATGACTCCGCCACTGCGCACAACAGCGCATGTTCTCGCCCCCTATCTTTAAATATCGATCTCGCACATGTGCACTCCTTCATAGTCTCCCTCCACTTGGACCCTCGCACCATCTTCTAGCCCCCCACCGGATTTTGCCACATGTACAATCTAGCAGACTCCATGGTTGAACTTAAGCATAATGCACAAACCTCAAAACACAAGTGCTTCTCCTTTGTTCTAGAATTTTCTGTATCATAACGGCCCAAACTTTTTTCCTAGTTGAATTGCCATTATTTGTTTTTTACTTTATGCTTTTGTAGAGACCCGACCCGAATGGGTCAAGTCTCTGTGCTTAAGTGTCATCCCTGGATCGGTATGCTGACACACACAGTACTCGAGGATTTATAACAGAGGTAAATCACATGTAAAAGTAACGTAAATACTATTACCTCAAATCCAAACTAGCGGAAGTAACAAGGTTGTGGATTCCCATCAACACCAACGGCAAAGTTGAGTGTAGAAATCGTAACCCTAATGTATCACTTACTCATCGTAAGATAATCCTGCAACATGAGACGTTGCAGCCACAGAGGGTCAGTACATTGAATGTACTGGCAATTCACACCATAGAGAATGATGAATAAAGGCTATCACTACATGCATATTTGGCTGGTGGAAAAGCTCTATGGTTATAAGGTTTTTGCGAAAAGCCAATTTTTCCCTACTGCAAAGGAATACATTTTAATTAACTATCATGGTGGTTGTTGAACATTGAGAATGGTTGACAGCATTCTCAATCCCAATTAAGCATCATCATTAAAACCCAACAATATTCATTTAAGGTAACGTGATGAGATCACAGGATAATCCAAGAACTAGATACTCAAGATGTCCATAACCGGGGACACGGCTAATCATGATTAGTTTGTTACACTCTGCAGAGGTTTGCGCACTTTTCCCCACAAGACTCGATCGCCTCCGTTGGATTTCTCGCACTACATGGTGTTTGAGAAACGGATGACCGAGACACAGTCTTTCAGAAGCAAGCAATAGTAACCACACATAAGCAATCACTCCAAAGATCAGAAAGAACGAAGAAGACGATTTGGAAACATCAAAACCAAGCAAATAACTCTTGCAACATAAAACAATTTCTAACAGTACCAAAATTATGTGAATTTGGCCTTATTAGAATGTTTAGGTCAAGAGCTTCGATTTGCAAAAAGAATCAACTAAAACGGAGCTACGAAACTCAAGTTATGATCAAACGAAGTTTGAATTCAAATCTGATCTAATTCAAATTTTAAACTTTTCAAAAACATGTTTGAGTTGGATTAAAGGATAGAGGGGATCATAACGAAGACGTGGGTGTTGGTTTCGTTGGATTTGGACTAACGAGTAAAAAGTTATGAGGGTTTGAAGTACAGGGACTAATCTGTGAAGAAATTTATCACGAATAGGTCCCTGGCCGAAAATAACAGAAAAAGAAAAAGCTAAAAAGTGAACGTTCGCTAACTAGTTCTTAAACAGAGAACGTTCTCTAAATAGATCTAATAAAAAAACTAAACCGTTTTTTTAAACGAAAACCGAACCCTAAAATAAACCGGCTAAACCGGGGGAAAACCGGATCGGGTTTTGGGCGGGTTTTACCGGTTCACCTAATAAAACCGGCGGCGGCGACGAACGGACTCCAGCGAGGCGGCGCGGCTTCGGCGAGGTGCGGCGACGGCGGCTGCGCGGGGCGACGCGGGGCGGCACTAGGCGATGGTGCGGCGGTGAGCAGCGAGGCGGGGCGGCGGACTAGGCGGCAGGGTGGCTTGCTTGCGGCGGTGGCGGCGACTGGAGCAGGCGGCGGCGGCGGCAATATGCGGGCGAGACGAGGCGGCGCGAGCGGCGAGAAGGAGAGGAACGGGGCCCGGGGCCTTGTTATTTAAGGGGAAGGGGAGGAGGTGGCGTGGAGGAGGGGCAACGGCGGCGGTGTCCTGGCGGCGTACGGCGCCGGCGATGGCGTGCGGGACTCGGTCTCCCGCTGGAGATCGGGGACGACCCGGGGTGGGCCGGCGTGGCGCTGGGCCGGCTGGGCTTCGGCCCAGTCGGTCCGAAGAGTTTTTTTTTAATAAACATTTTTCACATAATTAAAAAAACGAAATAACTAAAAATATTATATAGGCATATAATATATCAAAATTTTCAGAAAAAGATTTCCAACATCATGGACATTTTTCTAGCATTAAATAAAATACACACAAAATCTGATAATTCAAAGAGTGCTACTGGTCTATTAAATTTCAATAAAAAATCATTTTAAAAAAACCAAAATTAATTCAAATTGATTTCTCTCCAATTTTCTGTTGTAGGGAATCATGTTACCCTAATTTCCATATATTTTATGTTGGAGAAAAATAATTTGAATAAAACTCAAATAACTCCAAATTGAAAATAAATTCAAAAGAACTTTGAATTTAATTCTTTGAAACTCCCAACTCGTATTTCATATAATTTTAAGAAGTCATTTTATCTTCTCTCACGAAAATCATTGAGTTGCATAAAGTTTCTGAGTTGGAAAAATATTTCCAAATGAAATTCAAATATTTTCAAAAACCCTTTTCATTTATATAAATGGAAGAAGTCATGTCATCTTCTCTCCAGGGTTTTGTGATGAAAAGTATTTGAATTCACGGAGAGCATAAAATGCAAAAATGAAAGTTTGGGAAATTCCTTTTATTCCCTCTCATTTAACTTTCAAAAAGTTTCGAATTTCACTCACTTTCAGTCAATCAATCAAACAATCCATCAAGTCTATCTATTTATTATAACATTCCAAAATTTAGAATTTTGGGATGTTACAAACCTACCACCCTTAAAATGAATCTCGTCCTCGAGATTCGGAGAGGCTAGAAAGAAATAGGTTGGGATTGGGGTCTCCTCAAAATCCATCAATCGTCTGAGGGGGGTCTCGGGTGCTACCACTCTTAGAAACATGGTTACAGTTCCATCAAAACTCATATACTCCATCCTTATTCTTGACAGTGTCGGTCTTCTCAGATCCTCGAGAAAATTACTTCTCTGAGCTCTTCCGGTAGTGGCATAACCTTTTCCTCAATTCTTCTGTCTTTCATCTAGGTAAGGTTATTCCGAGACTGGGTCTTCTTAGCGGACGGGTCTGGCGCCAATACTAATCAACTATCGACATCTCATGGTGGTCAACAATTTATGGTTTCTCCTGCAGGAAATGGGTCTGGGTTGATCCTCACCGTATAACCTACGGTTGGCAAAAAGCTGTCGTGTACAAGGGAAAAATTCTTATACCATTCTAAGGTTTAACAAGGTTTAATATCGTCGTCTCTCTACTATAGGCAAGTCACTCAGATTTACCATCCCATATAGCAAGGCGAATAATAAGAGTAAGTCGGTATGGTGATCAATCCATCCCGCACCCAAATCATTACCCTGTATATGCTTTAGTTAATCTCGCATTCTAACACTCGGTCATCCTCACAAGCATTGCAGAATTTCTCTTGTCAATGAACTAAGTTCGGAAAATTCCATGGATTCTGCAAGCCAAACAAACATCTATCGTTCCTTCACAACTCTCAGGTTTTGCGTTACTCCTATAAGATTGTCTGTCGACAAAGGTATATCCTCTTCCAGGGTTCTTCCTTCAGCAAGAATGTGCTTGCTTCTTGGCAGGTCCTGGGGCCTGTGGGTTATGGCCCATCTCATCACTTGTAGTCCTTGAACTTATCATCGGGCAACTGATCATTATTTTAACTTCCAACTTCATAGTATTCTTAAATCCATCCAATTGTATTGTCTTCCTTCCTTTTATTGGCACCAAACTAGGACATGATTACTCAGAATCATCCTGGGATTTCCATTGATCCATATTTCTGACATCATACCTCCTTTATATCCTATAGTAATTTATCTCTTCATCCTCGTGGGATATCCCTCATACCGAGATAAAAACTTATACTTATGAAGTCCATATTCCACTTCATGGAACATCATTATCCTTTCCGCGGTCAAGCGTCCTTACAGGGGAATATTGGCCATCTCTGCATGGCACTTCTTCAACTGGGAAACGTGAAACACATCTTGAACTCCTGACAGTCCTTCGGGTAACTCAAACTTGTAGGCCACTTCTCTCATACACTCCAAAACTCGGTATGGTCCTACAAATCTCGGGGCTAACTGTCCCTTAACTCCAAATTGTTTAACTCCTCGCAGAGGGGTCACACGAAGACATGCTCTGTCTCCAATTTCATAGACTACCTCCTTGCGTTTTTAAGTCTGCATAACTCTTCTACCTGGACTGAGCTACTTTCAGTCTATCTCGAATCAACTTAACATTCTCTTCCGACTCCTTGATCACATTTGGTCCAAACAACTAACGGTCTCCAACTTCATTCCACATACTCTTGGGGTATCACACATATCGAGACAAAACTCGTATTCATTTTGTCCGAAATCCACTCAGTGGAGTATCCTTATCTTTTCCAGGGGTCAACGGTTCTTACAGGGTACTACCACCCTTAAAATGCACAAATCTTCCATAGACCATATTTCTCATATCCTCAGAATGGCCAAAATTCTTCTTCATAGAGTAACAACTCATAAAACCCAAATCTTTACCAACGATGCTAACTTTATTGATTCTCCAATGATTACAATCTTTTGCTTTTCCATTACATGTCTCAACTCAACACCTCAATATAAAATAAAATGTTCTCACTTCTACTACTCCATTTCTTTTGTTGCAAACTCAACTATCTAGCACAAGTCTCCTTCTCCTTGGGGCATTCTCTGGCAAAGTGCCCTGCTCCATTACAACTAAAACATATTACTTCTGACAAGTATCGAGGTTTCCTTTTTGGGCAATTGTTGAGGTAGTGTCCTGACTCCTTGCACCTGTAACAGGTGATATGACTCAGATTCTTCCTGGAATCCAATCGGTTTCTCTTCCTGGACTTTTCCATTCCAATCAGGGCTTCTATTTCCTGTGGGTTATATTCTACTTCCTCTGTCGGGAATTCTACTAGATCCCCATTCAAACAATTTTGGGAGATGTGTCCTTCTTCTCCATATGAATAACAAGACTTAGTGCAGGGTTTACTCGGGTCTTCTTTAGGCGTGTCCTCCATCTCTTCCTTCATCACAACTTCTTCTAAAATTTCCATGAGGGCTCCTTTCATTACTTCTTTCTTCTGCTGGATGGTTCGTTGTACCACGGGGTAAATGTGACACTGAGCAGGATAGTGGGTAGTCCCTTCACACAAGAAACAAGTAATCTACCTAATTGGGCATTCTTTAAATGGGTGACTTCCCTCACAATTAGGGCATTCATCCTTGTGTTCTTTATGGGTGTGTCTGATTTCTCCACAAATCTTGCATGCACAATGTTTCTTCATATCCTTTCCATAAGGCTTCAACTTCTGGGACACAAGCCGAGGCTTTGACATAGTCAACTTAAATTCTCTCCAAGTGGTTACTCCTTGCCATCCATTCATGGTTTGGTATATCCTCCACCAAGTAGCAGCACCTCTTTCAAAGCACTAAAGAGCATGCTGGGTCATATCATTTCCAACTATAGGGTTATTCTACATGTGATCTTCCATGTTCTAAATCCATCGGTCTATCTCCAACTGACTCATCGGTCCATAAAATACAAGCTCATCTCCAATCATCCTCTATTGGGGCCATGTGGGTTTGGGGTAAAATAAGAGAGAGGGAGAGGGATACACACAATACAAACAAAAGTTTTGAAAAGACAGATTTTATTTGTGGTCGTCGGGAAAAACATCAAACAAATGACAGCTCACAAACGTCTCATCTAACGTAAGTATATAACAGGGGTTTGGTCTTCTAAAGGTCAATAAATCTTCAACGTCTCCAAATTCTTCAAGCCTTGTTCATGCCTCCAATGGCTTCTTCCGATCATGCTTGTCCTTCTCAAGTTCTTTTGCCAGATCAACTCTTATGACGCGAAGTCTCTCGTGACGTCCTTTAATATTCTGGAGTTCCGTTCCAAACTTCTGGTTTCAACATCCTTCGCATGAACCATGGTCCTACTGTCCTTCAGTTCCTGACAAATCTCCGGTATCTCGAGGTTGTAGCTCCTCCAGCTTGGCTACTTTCAGCTTTTGGTTCCTGAGTTCTTCATGAAATGCTTCCTTGTCTAATACGGCTTCATGGAGCTCCACCTTAAACTTCTTGATGTACTACTCCAGATCTTGGTGATACACCAGCTAAGTTTAAAACTGCATCCTTTGCTGATAGATGCTCCATCAGCCTTCTACCATCCAATCCTTCCGAAGGAATGCATGCTTAGCTCAGCTCGGTGACCACAGTATCAATGGTGATGACATCACGGATAACCGTGTTTCTGCCCTTGTCATTGCCATGAGCTATCTTGCCAGTTGATATCTCCTGCCTTAGGGTTTTCTTGACAAAACTTTGAGTTCTCAACTCTCCATGTTTTGGTCTTTCTCCAATACACCTTGATCTCGGGTATTGACAACTTCCATAGTCTGCCAAGTTCCATAAGGGTAGCCTTCCTAGGTCATATAAATCTGGGAATTCTTCAGAGCCTTCAAATTCTACTTGTCTTCGGCCTTCAACCGTTGTAGTTTCCATTATTCAGATGCACGGAAAATACTCTTCATTCTGAAGTGGTCTTAGTTGTCCGATATCTTGTACTTCTTGGAGTGGTCTCATCAGTGGAATCTTCGAGTGGTCAAAAGGGGAAAGGGGTATGGTCTCACTAAAGAGAATTTTTGAATAAGCTCAGAAGAGAAGAGAGGTAAAAGATCTTTTTGAAAGGGAAAGTTTTAGAGAAAAATCTTTGCTATGGGCTTGCCAGTTTCTAGGGTCACGTCCTATAGTCAACATGTGCTCTGATACCATCTTTGTAGCGACCGACCCGAATGGGTCAAGTCTCTGTGCTTAAGTGTCATCCCTGGATCGGTATGCTGACACACACAGTACTCGAGGATTTATAACAGAGGTAAATCACATGTAAAAGTAACGTAAATACTATTACCTCAAATCCAAAATAGCGGAAGTAACAAGGTTGTGGATTCCCATCAACACCAACGGCAAAGTTGAGTGTAGAAATCGTAACCCTAATGTATCACTTACTCACGTAAGATAATCCTGCAACATGAGACGTTGCAGCCACAGAGGGTCAGTACATTGAATGTACTGGCAAATTCACACCATAGAGAATGATGAATAAAGGCTATCACTACATGCATATTTGGCTGGTGGAAAAGCTCTATGGTTATATAAGGTTTTTGCGAAAAGCCAATTTTTCCCTACTGCAAAGGAATACATTTTAATTAACTATCATGGTGGTTGTTGAACATTGAGAATGGTTGACAGCATTCTCAATCCCAATTAAGCATCATCATTAAAACCCAACAATATTCATTTAAGGTAACGTGATGAGATCACAGGATAATCCAAGAACTAGATACTCAAGATGTCCATAACCGGGGACACGGCTAATCATGATTAGTTTGTTACACTCTGCAGAGGTTTGCGCACTTTTCCCCACAAGACTCGATCGCCTCCGTTGGATTTCTCGCACTACATGGTGTTTGAGAAACGGATGACCGAGACACAGTCTTTCAGAAGCGCTAGCACCTTAAGATGGATAGACCGGTACACCTACTTTCCCCTACATCTGCTAGTCTACCTTGTAAGAGTTTGCACGACTTAATCAACCATGCCAGAGCCCATAATGGCTTGTGGCTGCACACGGAAGTTTCTAGTTTGAAAAATCTCATGATCCCTTTGAGCCTGGGTGGCGGTCCAAAAGAAAACAGGCAAGTCCTGGATTACCCAGGTGCCTAGACAGGCAATCCTAGAATAACCAGGTGCCTCAATCCACCCAGATGTGTGTTTAAGTTGCCACCTTAAGTAAGCCATTAATTAACAATCTCACATCTGTCATGGATACTCTCAAAACCCAATCCACGTCTACGAGCATAGCATGGCCATGTAAGCATAACGTAAAAGTAACTCCCAAGGTTTGAATGCAGGGCAATAGGTTCCTACCTCATCAACTACTTCCCAATACCCACATGTTAATTAGATCCTAATCATGCAATGTTGGAGGTTTGATCTAATGCAATAAAAACTGGGTATGAAAGAGGTATGATCAAAGTGTGAACTTGCCTGCAATGTTGATGAAGATTATTCGCACTCAAAACTCTTGATAGATCTACTCGTCACACTCCGGTCAATCTATCGTAAGCAAGCAATAGTAACCACACATAAGCAATCACTCCAAAGATCAGAAAGAACGAAGAAGACGATTCGAAAACATCAAAACCAAGCAAATAACTCTTGCAACATAAAACAATTTCTAACAGTACCAAAATTATGTGAATTTGGCCTTATTAGAATGTTTAGGTCAAGAGCTTCGATTTGCAAAAAGAATCAACTGAAACGGAGCTACGAAACTCAAGTTATGATCAAACGAAGTTTGAATTCAAATCTGATCTAATTCAAATTTTAAACTTTTCAAAAACATGTTTGAGTTGGATTAAAGGATAGAGGGGATCATAACGAAGACGTGGGCGTTGGTTTCGTTGGATTTGGACTAACGAGTAAAAAGTTATGAGGGTTTGAAGTATAGGGACTAATCTGTGAAGAAATTTATCACGAATAGGTCCCTGGCCGAAAATAACAGAAAAAGAAAAAGCTAAAAAGTGAACGTTCGCTAACTAGTTCTTAAACAGAGAACGTTCTCTAAATAGATCTAATAAAAAACTAAATCGTTTTTTTAACGAAAACCGAACCCTAAAATAAACCGGTTAAACCGGGGAAAACCGGATCGGGTTTTGTGCGGGTTTTACCGGTTCGCCTAATAAAACCGGCGGCGGTGACGAACGGACTCCGGCGAGGCGGCGCGGCTTCGGCGAGGTGCGGCGACGGCGGCTGCGCGGGGCGACGGGGGGCGGCGCTAGGCGATGGTGCGGCGGCGAGCAGCGAGGCGGGGCGGCGGACTAGGCGGCAGGGTGGCTCGCTTGCGGCGGCGGCGACGACTGGAGCAGGCGGCGGCGGCGGCGAGATGCGGGCGAGGCGAGGCGGCACGAGCGGCGAGAAGGAGAGGAACGGGGCCCGGGGCCTCGTTATTTAAGGGGAAGGGGAGGAGGTGGCGTGGAGGAGGGGCAACGGCGGCGGTGTCCTGGCGGCGTACGGCGCCGGCGATGGCGTGCGGGACTCGGTCTCCCGCTGGAGATCGGGGACGACCCGGGGTGGGCCGGCGTGGCGCTGGGCCGGCTGGGCTTCGGCCCAGTCGGTCCGAAGAGTTTTTTTTTAATAAACATTTTTCACATAATTAAAAAAACGAAATAACTAAAAATATTATATAGGCATATAATATATCAAAATTTTCAGAAAAAGATTTCCAACATCATGGACATTTTTCTAGCATTAAATAAAATACACACAAAATCAGATAATTCAAAGAGTGCTACTGGTCTATTAAAATTCAATAAAAATCATTTTAGAAAAACCAAAATTAATTCAAATTGATTTCTCTCCAATTTTCTGTTGTAGGGAATCATGTTACCCTAATTTCCATATATTTTATTTTTGGAGAAAAATAATTTGAATAAAACTCAAATAACTCCAAATTGAAAATAAATTCAAAAGAACTTTGAATTTAATTCTTTGAAACTCCCAACTCGTATTTCATATAATTTGAAGAAGTCATTTTATCTTCTCTCACGAAAATCATTGAGTTGCATAAAGTTTCTGAGTTGGAAAAATATTTCCAAATGAAATTCAAATATTTTCAAAAACCCTTTTCATTTATATAAATGGAAGAAGTCATGTCATCTTCTCTCCAGGGTTTTGTGATGAAAAGTATTTGAATTCACGGAGAGCATAAAATGCAAAAATGAAAGTTTGGGAAAGTCCTTTTATTCCCTCTCATTTAACTTTCAAAAAGTTTCAAATTTCACTCACTTTCAGTCAATCAATCAAACAATCCATCAAGTCTATCTATTTATTATAACATTCCAAAATTTAGAATTTTGGGATGTTACAGCTTTACAACACACAATTCCATGAATCATAAAATAGATTAAGGGCTTCTGTGATTCAAAGGATTCTCAAAGGAATTTTGGAGGATTCTAATCCTTAGGAATTTTTCCTATCTTGGTTGTTTGATTCGACGGATTGTAAACCATAGGAATTTTTCCATAGGATTGATTTGCCCTATATTTCATAGGAAACATCCCATCCACTCAAACTTGTTTGAAAGAATCCTGCGTTTTTCTATGCACAATCAAACACTCGTACAATCCTATAGGATTCAATACGACATTCCACTCTAATCCCATGTTTTTCCTTTTCCCGCGTTTTGGAAATCCTACGAATCAAAGAGGCCCTAGATTTTTTATAAAAACTAATTGATTTTGAATGAGTTGAACTATAAGAATTAAACAAACGTCTACATCAGGCGTATATGACTCAAAGCTTACATGCTATAGTGTGGTATTTATTCATAATTTGGTTGCCAAATCTGATGCGTGCAATGCATGTGTACCTTACTAGTACTTCGAGTATCTGCAAAATACGTAAATTATAATTCCAATGGCACGCTACACAGTGTCTCTCTTATAGTTCATGAAGCCACATGGCGCATGTGGAGGCGTTGTCGCGACCTCCTTGTGGGATTGATCACAGTGACGTGCTGTTGGTTCCATAAGAATGTACTTGTCCTCTCTAAGGCACACTGGCGGTACATGCACGAAGCGAAGATGTGCACGCATGCCACACATGCACTCATTCCCTCGCACGCACACGCGGGTACACGGGGGGACGCATTTTTGTACTAAGATCCACCCCATGTGATACTTTGACGCGTATAAAGTCCTTCACTTCATCGATGGTCAATTAATACAGTGCATGCAAATTGAGTGGACGTGAGGGAGGAAGAAATACATTACTACTCCACTGCGTGCATGCGAGTAGTTAAATCATGGGTTGCTACTTCCATTGGTCTCCTTCGTATTTTGTGCCAATTTTTTTAGCATAGTTTTAAGTAACATAATATTTATGCATGTCATAAAAAGTGGCACAAAAAAGAGGGCAATAAACCAAGACGCGGGCGGCATGATCAATTTTTGCCAGGGCTACTGTTGGTGGCCTTTGTATTTAAATATGGACGGAGTGCAGTAGTACTATCTTTATCTTAGCCTCGTAGGGCTCTCCCAGCGCCTAGGCTTGCCTCCCCGCCTCGCCCACCGCATCCCGCCATGGAGGCTCCCGCCATGGATAATCCCTTAGATCCCAGGATCCGCCGGGCTGCCCTCTCGCTGCGGACCGCAGCACTGCCGCCTTTGAGCAAAACCCACATGTGTTTTAGAGGGAATCCATTGCTCTGGAATCACAGATCAGTGGCACCGGAGGACATGCCATGGTTGCATTTCAGGTGGTGGGCAGCAAGGGCAAATCAGATCAAGGAAGCGTCGCATTGATTGGAGAGAAGTTCCAAGGAGCTACGCCTGGCGCAGCATAAGGCGGAGGCGCAAGTCGATCTCAGGGGAGAGATGCTGAGGGATGTCAGCATCTGGCAGCGTCGCATTGATTTCGAGCTAGGGCTAATGGCAGAGATCATATTCACAGAGTCGACTGCAGAGGAAAGAATGTGCATGCCTGCGTAATGTCATGAGCAGCCGGTGCAGCAGTTCAAATGGGCGGTAGAAGAAGCCAAATCCCGGGACCGGTTGCGGCGGCGCCGCTGGGCATGCATCGTAGGCAAGGTGATCTGCCCTCCTTCCCCGCCAGCGATGCAGTGACCTAGTTGGTTGCTGCTGCAGTGAACTTGCAACGCCATGTCGGTTTCCAACCTTGACAATCACTCCATCTATATGTATTGTATTCCTATGAAAATACTTGGTCGTTTGGAAAAAGATGGTAATTGATTTATCACTAGTTTTAGAATGCTTGGTCGTGACAATCAACCGAAGCCACAACCAGAAGTCTCCATCGCGTAATACTTTATGGTCAGACGCACCAACAGACGGTCGGTCGGACCCACGTCTCACCGAAGGGACACGCATCGGCTTGGTCTGACATGTACGACCAGTTACATCACTGACTTGTGCAACTGCATCTGAGCAGTGTAGTACTCCCTCTATCTCAGTTTACAAGTCTTGCACGTGTACCTAGGTCATTAATTTGACCAACTTAATAACAGGCATACATTACAAAAAATCATTACAAACTTTAAATATTCAGATTATTTGTTGTGTTAAACAATTTAATTTATATAAGTTACATTGATGACCTAGATACACGTGCAAGCCTTGTAAACTGGAGATGGAGGGAGTACTTGAAATTTATGTTCCACTAAACTCATCGAGAGCCGTTTCAGGCCTCAAAACCACAACCATCAATTAATCTTTAGCTTGTTCCCATCACATTCCAAAAGTGCATAAAATGCTCCCACCTTGTTTCTTGTTTCTTAACATATCAACCAATAAGAGATGTGGGGCGTGCATGTTTTCAATGACTCAAGACTACCAAACACGACATGCAGTGGTTAGTCCATTGCATGCAATGCTATTAATTAGCAAATAAACATTAAGTTCTCTTGTTCTCCCCTCCTTCTTGGTCATGGTGCACAACCTAACATGACTTATTCACCTAGACGGAGGGAGTAGTATAATTAAGTGCAAACCTGCTCACACTTAGTACTTGTCAAACCTGAACATGTTCCCACTATGCATGTTTTAGTACTAGTGCTAGTACTAGGTTATAAAAAGGGGAACTAGTACCTCGCATAAAATCACTCTACCTCTTCCTCCTCATAAGTCTTTCTTGTTCGTCTATCCTTGCCATGGCCGGTTGATACGTCCATTTTGCATCATGCTTTTATATCGATATTTATTGCATTATGGGTTGTTATTACACATTATGTCACAATACTTATGCCTATTCTATCTTATTTTACAAGGTTTACATAAAGAGGGGGAATGCCGGCAGCTGGGATTCTGGGCTGGAAAAGGAGCAAATATTAGAGACCTATTCTACACAGCTCCAAAAGTCCTGAAACTTCACGGAAGATGTTTTCAGAATATATATAAAAAATACTGAGCGCAAGAAGTTCACCAGGGGGGCCACACCCTGCCCACGAGGGTGGGGGCGCGCCCCTACCTCATGGGCCCCTTGGTGGCCCTCCGATGGCCATCTTATGCTATATGGAGTCTTTTAATGAGAAAAAAAATCATAAGCCATCTCCTCGGATGAAACTCCGCCGCCACGAGGCGGAACCTTGGCGGATCCAATCTAGGGCTCCGGTAGAGCTGTTCTATCGGGGAAACTTCCCTCCGGGAGGGGGAAATCATCGCCATCGTCATCAACAACGCTCCTCTCATCGGGAGAGGGCAATCTCCATCAACATCTTCACCAGCACCATCTCCTCTCAAAACCCTAGTTCATCTCTTGTATCCAATTCTTGTCTCCAAGTCCGGGATTGGTACTAGTAGGTTGCTAGTAGTGTTAATTACTCCTTGTAGTTGATGCTAGTTGGTTTATTTGGTGGAAGATCATATGTTTAGATCCTATATGCATATTAATACCCCTCTGATTATGAACATGATTATGCTTTGTGAGTAGTTACATTTGTTCCTGAGGACATGGGAGAAGTCTTGCTATTAGTAGTCATGTGAATTTGGTATTCGTTCGATATTTTGATGAGATGTATGTTGTCTCTCTTCTAGTGGTGTTATGTGAACGTCGACTACATAACACTTCACCATTATTTGGGCCTAGAGGAAGGCATTGGGAAGTAATAAGTAGATGATGGGTTGCTAGAGTGACAGAAGCTTAAACCCTAGTTTATGTGTTGCTTCGTAAGGGGCTGATTCGGATCCATATGTTTCTTGCTATGGTTAGGTTTACCTTAATACTTTTGTTGTAGTTGCGGATGCTTGCAATAGAGGTTAATCATAAGTGGGATGCTTGTCCAAGTAAGGACAGTACCCAAGAACCGGTCCACCCACATACCAAATTATCAAAGTACCGAACGCGAATCATATGAACGTGATGAAAACTAGCTTGACGATATTCCCATGTGTCCTCAGGAGCGCTTTTCTCTATATAAGTGTTTGTCCAGGCTTGTCCTTTTCTACAAAAAGGATTGGGCCACCTTGCTGCACTCTATTTACTTTTGTTACTTGTTGCTCGTTACAAATTATCCTATCACAAAACTATCTGTTACCACTTATTTCAGTACTTGCAAAGAATACCTTGCTGGATACCGCTTATCATTTCCTTGTGCTCCTCGTTGGGTTCGACACTCTTACTTATCCAAAGGACTACGATAGATCCCCTATACTTGTGGGTCATCAAGACTCTTTTCTGGCGCCGTTGCCGGGGAGTGAAGCGCCTTTGGTAGGTGGAATTTGGTAAGGAAAATTTATATAGTGTCCTGAAATTTACTGTCACTTGTTACTATGGAAAGTAATCCTCTGAGGGGCTTGTTCGAGGTATCTTCACCCCGACCAGTAGAGCAAAGAGTTGCTCCTCAACCTACTGAACCTACTGAAAATGAAAATGTCTGCTTTGAAATTCCTTCGGGTATGATAGAAAAACTGCTAGCTAGTCCTTTTGCAGGAGACGGAACAACGCATCTTGATGAGCACCTAATATATGTGGATGAAGTTTGTGGATTATTTAAGCTTGCAGGTGTACCTGGAGATGTTATTAAGAAGAAGGTCTTCCCTTTATCTTTGAAGGAAGATGCATTGACATGGTATAGGCTATGTGATGATACGGGGTCATGGAACTACAAACGGTTGAAATTGGAATTTCATCAGAAGTTTTATCCTATGCATCTTGTTCATCGTGATCGCAATTATATATATAATTTTTGGCCTCGCGAAGGAGAAAGCATCACTCAAGCTTGGGGAGGCTTAAATCAATGTTATATTCATGCCCCAATCATGAGCTCTCAAGAGAGATGATTATTCAAAATTTATATGCTCGGCTTTCTGATAACAATCGCACCATGCTCGATACTTCTTGTGTTGGCTCTTTTATGACGAAGACTATTGAATTCAAATGGGATTTATTGGAAAGAATTAAATGCAACTCCGAAGATTGGGACCTCGACCAAGGTAAGGAGTCAGGTATGACACCTAAGTTTGATTGTGTTAAATCTTTTATGGATACCGATGTTTTCCATAAATTTAGCACTAAATATGAACTTGACTCTGAGATAGTAGCTTCTTTCTGTGAATCTTTTGCTACTTATGTTGATCTCCCCAAGGAGAAGTGGTTTAAATATCATCCTCCCATGGAAGTAAAAGTAGCTGCACCTATTAAAGTTGAAGAAAATACTATCACTTATAATGATCCTATTGTTCCTACTTCTTATGTTGAGAAACCACCTTTCCCTATTAGGATAAAGGATCATGCTAAAGCTTCAACTGTGGTTCGTAAAAGAAATATTAGAACATATACACCTCCTGAGAAAGTTAAAGTTGAACCTAATATTGCTATTGTTAAAGATCTTTTGGCTGATAATATTGATGGGCATGTTATTTATTTCTGTGTTGAAACTGCTAGAATTGCTAAACCTTGTGCTAAAGATAAACCTAGACTTGTGGTAGGCATGCCTGTTATTTCTGTTAAAATAGGAGATCATTGTTATCACGGCTTATGTGATATGGGTGCCAGTGCTAGTGCAATACCTATTGACCTATATAGAGAAATTATGCATGATATTGCACCTGTTGAGTTAGAAGATATTGATTTCACAATTAAACTTGCCAATAGAGATACTATTTCACCAATGGGAATTGTTAGAGAGGTTGAAGTCTTGTGTGGGAAAACTAAATATCCTGCTGATTTTCTTGTTCTTGGTTCCCCACAAGATAGCTTTTGTCCCATTATATTTGGTAGACCCTTCTTAAACACTGTTAATGCTAAGATAGATTGCAAAAAGGATGTTGTTACTATCGGTTTAGATGATATGGCTCATGAATTTAATTTATCTAAATTTAGTAGACAACACCGTGAAGAAGAATTACCTAGTAAGGATGAAATTATTGGTCTTGCTTCTATTGTCGTACCTCCCAGTGATCCTTTAGAACAATATTTGCTAGACCATGAAAATGATATGTTTATGAATAAAAGAAGGGAAATAGATGAAGTATTCTTTAAACAGGAACCTATTCTGAAACACAATTTGCCTGTAGAAATCCTAGGGGATCCTCCTCCACCCAAGGGTGATCCCGTGTTTGAGCTTAAACCATTGCCTGATACTCTTAAATATGCTTATCTTGATGAGAAAAAGATATATCCTATAATTATTAGTGCTAACCTTTCAGAGCATGAGGAAGAGAGATTATTGAAAACTCTGAAGAAGCACCGTGCTGCTATTGGGTATACTCCTGATGATCTTAAGGGCATTAGTCTCACTCTATATCAACATAAAATAAATTTGGAAGAAGATGCTAAACCAGCTCGTGATCATCAACGACGGTTGAATCCTAAAATGAAAGAAGTGGTAAGAAAGGAAATACTAAAGCTCCTTGAGGCGGGTATAATCTATCCCGTTGCTGATAGTCGGTGGGTAAGTCTTGTCCATTGTGTCCCTAAGAAGGGAGGTATTACTGTCGTTCCTAATGATAAAGATGAATTGATTCCTCAAAGAATTATTATAGGTTATAGGATGGTAATTGATTTCTGAAAATTAAATAAGGCCACTAAAAAGGATCATTACCCCTTACCTTTTATCGATCAAATGCTAGAAAGATTATCCAAACATACACATTTTTGCTTTCTAGATGGTTATTCTGGTTTCTCTCAAATACTTGTGTCAGCCAAGGATCAATCAAAGACTACTTTTACTTGCCCTTTTGGTACTTTTGCTTATAGACGTATGCCTTTTGGTTTATGTAATGCACCTGCTACCTTTCAAAGATGCATGATGACTATATTCTCTGACTTCTATGAAAAGATTTGTGAGGTTTTCATGGACAATTTCTCCGTCTATGGATCTTCTTTTGATGATTGCTTGAGCAACCTTGATCGAGTTTTGCAGAGATGTGAAGAAACTAATCTTGTCTTGAATTGGGAAAAGTGCCACTTTATGGTTAATGAAGGTATTGTCTTGGGGCATAAAGTTTCTGAAAGAGGTATTGAAGTTGATAAAGCCAAGGTTGATGCTATTGAAAAGATGCCATGCCCCAAGGACATCAAAGGTATAAGAAGTTTCCTTGGTCACGCCGGATTTTATAGGAGGTTCATTAAGGACTTCTCAAAAATTTCTCGGCCTCTGACTAATTTATTACAAAAAGATATACCATTTGTCTTTGATGATGATTGTGTAGAAGCATTTGAAATACTTAAGAAAGCATTGATCTCTGCACCTATTGTTCAGCCACCTGATTGGAATTTACCCTTTGAAATTATGTGTGATGCTAGTGATTATGTTGTAGGTGATGTTCTAGGGCAAAGAGTTGATAAGAAATTAAATGTTATTCAATATGCTAGTAAAACCCTAGACAATGCTCAAAGAAAGTATGCTACTACTGAAAAAGAATTCTTAGCAGTTGTATTTGCTTGTGATAAGTTCATACCTTATATTGTTGATTCTAAAGTAACTATTCACATTGATCATGCTGCTATTAAATATCTTATGGGAAAGAAAGATGCTAAACCTAGACTTATTAGATGGGTTCTCTTGCTACAAGAATTTGACTTACATATTGTAGATAGAAAGAGAGCTGAGAACCCCGTTGCAGACAACATGTCTAGGTTAGAAAATGTGCTTGATGACCCACTACCTATTGATGATAGCTTTCCTGATGAGCAATTAAATGTCATAAATGCTTCTCATACTGCTCTATGGTATGCTGATTATGCTAATTACATTGTTGCCAAATCCATACCACCTAGTTTCACATACCAGCAAAAGAAAGAGTTCTTCTATGATTTGAGGCATTACTTTTGGGTGACCCACATCTTTATAAAGAAGGAGTATATGGTGTTATTAGACGTTGTGTACCTGAGCATGAACAGGAACAGATCCTACGCAAGTGTCACTCCGAAGCTTATGGAGGACACCATGTTGGAGACAGAACTGCACATAAGGTATTGCAATCTGGTTTTTATTGGCCTACTCTCTTCAAGGATGCCCGTAAGTTTGTCTTATCTTGTGATGAATGTCAAATAATTGGTAATATTAGTAGACGTCAAGAAATGCCTATGAACTATTCACTCGTTATTGAACCATTTGATGTTTGGGGCTTTGACTATATGGGACCTTTTCCTGCCTCTAATGGTTATACACATATTTTAGTTGATGTTGATTACGTTACTAAGTGGGTAGAAGCTATTCCAACTAGTAGTGTTGATCATAACACTTCTATTAAAATGCTTAAAGAAGTTATTTTTCCAAGATTTGGAGTCCCTAGATATTTAATGGCTGATGGTGGTTCACATTTTGTTCATGGTGTTTTCCGTAAAATGCTTGCTAAGTATGATGTTAATCATAGAATTGCATCCCCTTATCACCCTCGGTCTAGTGGTCAAGTAGAATGGAGTAATAGAGAGATCAAATTAATTATGCAAAAGACTTCAATATGTCTATAAAGAATTGGTCCAAGAAACTTGATGATGCATTATGGGCCTATAGAACTGCATATAAAAATCCTATGGGTATGTCTTTGTATAAAATAGTTTATGGAAAAGCATGTCACTTACCTTTCGAACTAGAACACAAGGCATCTTTGGCTATTAAAGAGCTCAATTATGATTCTAAACTTGCCGGTGAGAAGAGATTATTTGATATTAGCTCACTCGATGAATGGAGAATCCAAGCCTACGAAAATGCCAAGTTGCTTAAAGAAAAAGTTAAAAGATGGCATGATAAAAGGATACAAAAGCGTGAGTTTAATGTAGGTGATTATGTATTGCTATACAACTCTCGTTTAAGATTTTTTTGCAGGAAAACCTCTCTCTAAATGGGAAGGTCCTTACGTTATCGAGGAGGTCTATCGTTCCGGTGCCATAAAAATCGACAACTTCGAAGGCACAAATCCGAAGGTGGTGAACGGTCAAAGAATCAAACATTATATCTAAGGTAATCCCATAAATGTTGAAACCAATGTTATTGAAACCGTAACCCCGGAGGAATACATAAGGGACACTTTCCGGAACGTTTCAGACTCCGAAAAGGAATAGGTATGTGGTACGGTAAGTAAACCGACTCCAAAACAGTTTTTAAGGCAATATTTCTCCGTTTTGGAATATTTAGAAAAATAGAAAAATAAGAAGCGGTCCGAGAAGGACATAAGGCCTCCACGAGGGTGGAGGGCGTGCCCTACCCTACTAGGCGCGCCCCCTACCTCGTGGGCACCTCGTGCGCTCTCCGGACTTTGTTTTCTTGCACAATACGTATTTTGGTCGGTAAAAATTCATTATATAATCTCCCGGGGGTTTTGACTCCCGTATCACACAATTATCCTCTGTTTGTGTTTCGAGCTATTGCTGCTGCAGATTAGAGCAAGATGTCTTCGCAAGAGTCAGTCGGGGAGAGCCGGGTGTCTCATCTGGCACCGAGATCAATGACAAACAACAATGTTGACCTCTTTGGGCCAGCAATGGAGGAGGAGATGGAGGCTGATTTGAAGAGGATAGATGCCATGGAAGAGGATCAAGAAGTCACTTCCCGCTTCCGAGCTGGATTGACAATGGGAGAACTGCAGAGCTCGGCTATTCCAAACTCGGTTATCCCTTCCAATGTTAGATTTCTTTCTTATGAGAATATGAAAAAGAGTGTCACTGGTTCTCCCACAGCTATGCAGCACCCTTGGGTCCAGGGAGCTTTGGCTATTATAGGAAAACTCCGAAAGGAAATAATGGACCTCAAGCAGCAAGTCAATAAGCTCGAGGAGGAGAATCGTATCCTGAGGGGCATCATCATCAAGAATATCACATCACCATCCCCGAAAAGAGAGACATAATCACATGGGTATGGGCACTCCCCTTGGCAACTGCCAAGCTTGGGGGAGTGCCCCGATATCGTATCACCATCACTTTTATCTTTACCGTTTTTCTTAATTCGATCCTTTTGGTAATATTTTGATCTAGTAGAATAAATTTTATGGCATGAACTAGTTTTGAGTTTTGCTTTATGATCCCTCTATGTAATCGAGTCCGTGAGCTATATATAATAAAGATTAGTGTTGAGTCAAGGGCTTGATTATTTTGCCATGATCCTAAGTGAATAAAATAAAAGAGAAATAAATAAAAAAGGAAACAAAGAGATCATATGGATCTTATGGAGAGTAATGAGCTCACATAGAAAAAGTATGATGAATAAAAGTTGTTGAGAGTTGACAAACATAGTTTTGGCCATCGTTGCAATTAATATGAAGTAATAAAGAAAGAGAGGTCTTCACATATAAATATACTATCTTGGACATCTTTTATGATTGTGAGCACTCATTAAAATATGACATGCTAAAGAGTTGACGTTGGACAAGGAAGACAACGTAATGGGTTATGTTTTCTTACATCTGAGATAAATTATATTGTCATGGATCATCCAACATGGTTGAGCTTGCCTTTCCCCCTCATGCTAGCAAAATTCATCACACCAAGTAGAGATACTACTTGTGCTTCCAAATACCCTTAAACCAGTTTTGCCATGAGAGTCCACCATACCTACCTATGGATTGAGTAAGATCCTCCAAGTAAGTTGTCATCGGTGCAAGCAATAAAAATTGCTCTCTAAATATGTATGACTTATTTGTGTGGGAGAAAATAAACTTTATACGATCATGTGATATGGAAGAAATAAAAGCGACAGACTACATAATAAAGGTCCATATCACAAGTGGCAATATAAAGTGACGTTCTTTCGCATTAAGATTTTGTGCATCCAACCATAAAAGCGCATGACAACCTCTGCTTCCCTCTGCGAAGGGCCTATCTTTTACTTTTATCTCCTACCTTGCATAAGAGTCATGGTGATCTTCACCCGTCCTTTTTACATTTTATCCTTTGGCAAGCACAGTATGTTGGAAAGATCCTGGTATATATGGCTAATTGGATGTGAGTTTTCATGAACTATTATTGTTGACATTACCCTTGAGGTAAAACGTTCGGAGGCAAAACTATAAGCCCATATCTTTCTCTGTGTCCGATTAAAACTCCATACCCATAAGTATTGCATGAGTGTCAGCAATTGTGAAAGACTATATGATAGTTGAGTATGTGGACTTGCTGAAAAGCTCTTATATATTGACTCTTTCCTATGTTATGATAAATTGCAATTGCTCCAATGACTGAGATTATAGTTTGTTAGTTTTCAATGAAGTTTATGATTCATACTTGAAATTGTGATTGAATTGTTACTCTAGCATAAGAGATCATATGACAAGAATTATATAAGTTGTTGTTCTAAGAATGATCATGATGCCCTCATGTCCGTATTTTACTTTTATCGACACATCTATCTCTAAACATGTGGACATACTTTTCAATTTTGGCTTTCGCTTGAGGACAAGCGAGGTCTAAGCTTGGGGGAGTTGATACGTCCATTTTGCATTATGCTTTTATATCGATATTTATTGCATTATGGGCTGTTATTACACATTATGTCACAATACTTATACCTATTCTCTCTTATTTTACAAGGTTTACATAAAGAGGGAGAATGCCGGCAGCTGGGATTCTGGGCTGGAAAAGGAGCAAATATTAGAGACCTATTCTGCACAGCTCCAAAAGTCCTGAAACTTCACGGAAGACGTTTTCAGAATATATAAAAAATACTGAGCGCAAGAAGTTCACCAAGGGGGCCACACCCTGCCCACGAGGGTGGGGGGCGCGCCCTACCCCCTGGGCACGCCCCCCTACCTTGTGGGCCTCCTGGTGGCCCTTCGATGGCCATCTTCTGCCATATGGAGTCTTTCGATGAGAAAAAAAATCATAAGCCATCTCCTTGGACGAAACTCCGACGCCACGAGGCGGAACCTTGGCGGATCCAATCTAGGGCTCCGGCAGAGCTGTTCTGCCGGGGAAACTTCCCTCTGGGAGGGGGGAAATCATCGCCATCGTCATCACCAATGCTCCTCTCATTGGGAGAGGGCAATCTCCATCAACATCTTCACCAGCACCATCTCCTCTCAAAACCCTAGTTCATCTCTTGTATCCAATTCTTGTCTCCAAGTCCGGGATTGGTACTAGTAGGTTGCTAGTAGTGTTAATTACTCCTTGTAGTTGATGCTAGTTGGTTTATTTGGTGGAATATCATATGTTCAGATCCTATATGCATATTAATACCCCTCTGATTATGAACATGATTATGCTTTGTGAGTAGTTACGTTTGTTCCTGAGGACATGGGAGAAGTCTTGCTATTAGTTGTCATGTGAATTTGGTATTCCTTCGATATTTTGATGAGATGTATGTTGTCTCTCTTCTAGTGGTGTTATGTGAACGTCGACTACATAACACTTCACCATTATTTGGGCCTAGAGGAAGGCATTGGGAATTAATAAGTAGATGATGGGTTACTAGAGTGACAGAAGCTTAAACCCTAGTTGATGTGTTGCTTCGTAAGGGGCTGATTTGGATCCATATGTTTCATGCTATGGTTAGGTTTACCTTAATACTTTGTTGTAGTTGCGGATGCTTGTAATAGAGGTTAATCATAAGTACTATCACCAAACTATCTGTTACCACTTATTTCAGTACTTGCAGAGAATACCTTGCTAGAAACCGCTTATCATTTCCTTCCGCTCCTCGTTGGGTTCGACACTCTTACTTATCGAAAGGACTACGATAGATCCCCTATACTTGTGGTTCATCACCGGTGTGCATAGCTCTAGGTTGAGAACTATCTGAACTACTCGTAACAAGGGAGCGGCCACCAAGGCTGCGGAAAAAAAGAGGGCTCGCCGCCTCGCAGAGACCTCGAAAGATCTCTCACGGGCAGGCGATGGCTCCCAGGAGCGCCCTAGCCGCGGAGGCGAACATGCCGGCATGCTCAATCAGCTCAATAAGCAGAAGGAGTTCATCCATGGCTTGGTTGATCTGCTGAAGGAGAGCCTCGATGACGTGCCCGCTGAGCTCAATGAGCAGGGGGAGTTGACCGCCGGCTTGGTGATGCTGCTGAAGAAGAGCATTGCCTCGGAGAAGAAGGCGCCCGACGAAATCTTGCAACTTCGGGAGGACAAGGCGAAGCTCTGCCACGAGCTCGACCTGCTGAAGGAGGAGAACGCCGGTTGGAAGAAGCTAGATGAGAATAGTAGTTCCTCGATAAAGATGTTGCAGGCCCTCGTCATGGAACAGAAGGAGGAGTTGGCGAAGCTCCGCATCGAGCACCCGGCTGCTGTCAAGGTACGTAATGCGGCCGTGGAACAGATGATGAAGGCTCACATCGAGAAATCCCGCGTCATGGACGGAATGAAGAAGATGGCAGAGGAGACGCGCAAGGAGATGGAGGTCGTGGAGGCGATGAAGAATTAGTTACGACTCCGCGGCCAACAACCCTTCATGTAGTAGAGAGCAACGCCCCAGACTTGTGTGTGCGTCTTCCTTCTTTTTGGGGGTTGATAATCTTCCTTCTTCTTTTGCCCTTGTGTTTCTTATTTTGCTTCGGGTGTTCCGCCGCACGTGTCATGTTCTCTGCGAGGCATGAATAGAACAATGCTAACAATAAGATGACTAGCAAATTAGATCATTTTTATCGCCATATGGAATTGGGCTGCCGTGTTTCGTGCTCCTCTGTCGTACTACTCCAGTGGAAAACTTGAGTATACCGCACGGTTCTTTGCTCCTCCTCAGGTCGTCGGCACATTTATACGAGCAGTCAAATCAAAGGCCCCGCCTTCCAGCAGTAATGAGCCGTCAAATCACAAAGGCCCTCGCCTCTCTTGAAACCTACCAAGCTAGACTGCCCCGCCTTCTAGCCTTTTAAAAATGTATACTTTCATACAGTAGTAGTATCGATGGATTGCGCCATGGAGCAAAACTAACAAGATGGAATTAAAGAAAAAAGGTGATACATAGAGAGCGCTCGTCGCCAAATTATGCATATAGTACTATTAAAAAAGCTAGTACATGCTTAAATGGGGTGCTAAATTATATTAAAGAAATTAGCATACCTATTTAATTCTTGGGTTCTTGTTATTTATGCCACTAGTTGTGTATCACTACTCAGTTTTGTCATTAGAAATTACAACTACTCAAAAATGTCCTCGATCCATGAGATGCCTGCTCAAAAATGCAATTATATATCTCAAAAATGACATCGTTAAGTTAGATGTTTACTCAAAAATGCCATTATAAATTGTGATTTTCACGTAAAACCCGTTGACCATGTTACATGACAAAAATAAGCCGATTCTCACAATGATAAGTGTGGCCCCGCTTGTCAGGAGTAACCAAGCGAACAATTTTATAGGAAAATAAGAACGTTGTTGGGATCAAGTAGGCCCCACACTTTATTTTACTGTAGTGAGATAGAGGGAGAGCTGCCATGTTGGTCCATTAGTATTTATGTCATTATAACATGGCAAAAGAGATTTGAGTCACAATAATGGTGTCCGGCACGACACACCCCTCAAATAAAACTAAGCACCCTGAAATTCTTTGACAAAACTAAGCACCCTGAAATTCTTTGACAACTAAACTGCTGGCTATATGATGTTGGCCATATATATTGTACGTATATAATGTGAAGAAACGAGTGGTAGTCGTAGTACAATACCAACTAAAAGATGAACTGTAAGAAATACTAGTATGTACGTACTGAAGAGTTAAAGTAATGAGAAGAAACATAACATAGTTCTGCTGGGGGCTCAGCACAACACACCCCTCAAATAAAACTAGGCACACCAGAAATTAAACTAAGCAACTAATCCGGTAGACACTGCATTAGAACCACCATGAGCAACGACACTGCCACCTTACTCGGAGTCCTCATCCACGTCCTCGACTTCGTCCTTGTCCCTCTTCCTCTTGGCCGATACTTCTTTGCTTGAACCGCACACTTGGCTCTTGCTCTTCATCCAACCCTTGTAGATATTGAAACAAAGGTAGCCTAACATTGCAGCGTAGTGGATGTGGTCTATATCTAGTACATTCCACTGCCATGCACGATGAAACGTGTGCGGAGGTTTCTTCAGTTTACCGTACGAAGGATGAACCATGGCTCCTGCCAGGGTCAGCATTGAAGGATGATCACGGGAGGGCACCAACCCTTCCTTCTGGAGGTCGAAGGGGTTGCCTACAACGAGGCCTATCTGTCCTAGGATTTCCTTGTCATTCCTAAAGTCTACAATAACGAATTTGACTCGATCGCCCTTGAGGAACTTCTTAAATTCCTCACACTCAATGTCGGCATGGCATATGTGGTAGACCAAGCATAAGTCATGCACGCAAACCTGGATCACGGCGGGCTTCTTCTTCTCTGCCTCCTTTAGATTCTTCTCGCTTCCCAGGACTGTGGTGTACTCAACATCTAGCCCAGCGACCCACTCATCATTTGAGTTTTCGAACATGCGTTTGAAGCGAGCAAGGCATTCTTTCACCGTTGTAGAAGAACGGGTGTAGATGACGTCGAACTCATCGCCGGTGATGGTTCTAACCTTGTACTCACCGCCGATCATGGAGATTTGGGACGCCATGTATTTGGGAGGAGGGTTAGGATTAGTGAAACTGCCGTAATGTGAAAGGACGGGATGACTAGGAGCGGTTTATCGATTGTAAAAATGCCAAGTGGGGGCGCGTGAACGGCAGGGTAGTGGCTTGCCTGGTGGATAAATGGATTCATGCACAGTACTATGGGGGCCCAATTAGATGTCATGTCTACTCGACGCCCAATTAAAGGGCTTTCGATGTCATGTCAAGCGTCGGGAAAATTACAGGTGATACGAAGCTTCCGAGAGCCCTTGGATCTGAGATCGAATGATTGCATGGCGTGATTCTAGACCTATGGGTGAATAACCTATCCTGGAGGGTTATTATACAAATTTTCAGCAACTTAGCATGCGACTGTTCGATCTCAGATCCAAGGGCTGTCAGCAGCCCGTATCATGGTCGCGCCTACCACGACCGTCGCCTCACTCGCGCGGTCGCGCCCTTGGAGAACACGGTGTGTTAGGCTACCTGATGTTGGCATGTCATACATAGTCATCAGTTAGTCACTCATACAACAAGGTTAGCTATAAGGTTGGCTATAAGAGTATTTTTTTACTTCTCTCTATCTCTTTCTTCATAGTATTTATTGCATTTGCCAAGGAGTGACCTCTTCCAATGAAATGGTAGTCTCAAGTCATTAAAAGCATGCACACCCCACATCTCTTATTGGTTGATATGTCAACAAACAAGAAACGATGTATGCATCGCGCCTAAGTGTTTTGGGATTATTTGGTTTTCGTAAGATGACTTGTACACCTAGACGGAGGGAGTAATTAACTTGCCACATCAGACTTTATGCCTATGTGGCAGGCTTAGCACCTATACGAGCAAGTACAATAGTGGGCTATAAGCCCACTTACATGGCATTTTTGCATATGTGGAGGAAAGAGGCAAGGAAAAAGTGGAGGAGTGGGCTCTCATGCAAGAGCCAGCCTCTACATGGTGGAGCATTGGGAGAGGCACCTGTATACCATGAAGGTGGTCAGGAATCGGGAGACTCATGCCAGTCATAGCGCCGCAGTTAAAATGATAAAATGGCAAGTCAAATCACAGAGCCCCACCTGTCCAGCAGTAACTCGCTGTCAAATCACACAGCCCTACGTTTGCAGCAGCCTAGTCCCTCATCTTCTCGCGTCTTTGTCGAACCGACTAGGCAGAACTGCCCCGCCCTCGACTTTTAAATAGTACAGTATACTAATTTTGTATCCATGGATTGCGCCATGGAGCAAAGCCTCAAGAAAACGGCGGTACCCATGTACGGAGTATACAGCACGCCCATCACGTTCGCGTCCACCCCAGACGGTCGGTTGGTCTGGCACGCCGCTCTCCAAATGGAACGCGCGTCGGCCATAGGCACACTCCCCAAGCCCGCAAGTCGGTTGAGTTAATAGAAGAGAGAGACGAGCGATAGTACTAGAGAAGTGTTGTACAGACGTTGGTGCCTGGACGATCCCTGCATGACACGAAAGATCAGTTCGTCCATGCATGTGACCAGACTCCAGCAGACACGCCTGGATTGGCTATCGTCTACATATCGTGCAGGCTATGTTGTACAGGGTTGTAGTTCCGATGAGAAATCTAAAAAAAGTTTCTTGTCATCTCGCAATATTAGGTGTCATGTGCTTTAGATCACTGCGAGGGCTAAACAGCGACAACTGAGTTCCTCCAAGGCGCTGGTCATTGGGGACACATGCACGAAGTCTACTCGGCTGCCATCTGGGTCAAGCCGGCTATGTTCATTAGGACATCTATCGATGGACCCCTTCTCTACGAGTTTATCTTTAATTTAAGCTTTGATCCTCGTCTAGTTTGTCCGTCGGGATTCATGTTGTCTCCTTTGGGCAGTGAGGTTATGGTTTTTTGTCATGTGGCATTTTTTCGTGTTATATGTTATAATCCGGTCCTTCAGATCAAAATGACGACAACTGTGCCTCCGGGGCACATGCATGAAGACTTCTCGACAGTCATTGACGAGATCAAGCTAGCTCCGGTAAACAAAAGAAAACTAGTACTCCACTATATATGTAGGAGCCTCCGCGCTTGCTTGCTAGTGTTGCTCTCTTCACACTGTCTCGTCCTCTCCAGATCTAAACACGACAGCGGTGGGCACTCTCTCTCTCTCTCTCTGCTCACCGCTGGTCACAGATCCAGCCGGATCCTCTCCGTCGGGGAAGGTGAGAAGGTGCAATGTTCACGCGGTCGTCCTCGACGACGGCCCTTACCCACTATCGGCACGTCCCGATCAGCGTGCCTTGCCGTTCTCTCCCAAGCACCGCTGGCTAGGGAGGGCCTCCGACCCCTTCTTCCTCACTGTCGTAGTGTGGGCAGATCCGGCCTCCCGCCGCCCACCTAGCGACATCCCGGCGGACCTCAGGTATAACTTCGAAATCGGCCTTGCTCTACTTCCCAAGCTTCTGACGTCGCTGCATTTGAATTTTTTACTATTTCCCAGCCCCCCTCGTAGATAGGATCGATCGGCTATTCGAAAGCCACCTAAATTTTGACTATTAAGAGGGAAAAGTAGTTCATGCACTCGAATCTAGTGCTACTTGGTTCAAACAAGGAAGAAAGGGGGTGGGGTGGGGGAAGATCTGTTACCTGAATCTAGGACTTGGTCGAAAGAGGAAATAATGGGGGTGAAAAGTAGCAGAGACTGGTTATCCAACCGGTCTCTTGGTCTAATAGGGAAATAAAAATGCAGTACAAACTCAATATAAACCCGATCTATTGGTTGAAAAATGAAAGAAAGTGGGGACTGGGGGACAAGTCAATAGAGTATGTCCAGCACTAGATTTGCTAGCCTCACACGGTATAAGGTGGCTATACCGAACAAAAATGGGACCAAACCAGATATCTTGTTCTGATGTTTGTTGCCCCGAGCCACTCTTATGTAATGCCACTGGTAAAATGTAGCAGTCGCACTATTAAAAGTAAGGACACGTTAAAACAATGTTGTTTTCAATGTAATGCCTCCAGTAATATGAATCAATGGCACTTTTTCATGTCCTGCTAAATTTCCCATTAAGATAAGTTGCTTCCTTTCGTTAGAAATGCAACTGTCCTGGTCCACTTACTCTCACGTGCCCAAATACCGACTCTGTAGCGGTTGTTAATGTAATGTTGCTGGTAAAATGAAGCAATGGCACCATTAAAGTAATGTCGTATTTAATGATTGTCATAGTTAATCCTAATGCCCACACTAATATCTAGCAATGCTGCTGCTTTAGAAATTGCTACTGTCCTTGTAGGATTGCCATTCAGATAAGGAACATGCTTCTTTTTATTTGATGTATGTTTCATCACTTGTTTGTCACCCCCTTTTCCACCTTTTTTGTGCAAACAAAGACATACATTTCACGCTTGATCTTAGTTGAACTGCACAAATCTCTCCCTAATAATAAAGCACAGATTGAGTCTCCGGGTTCACCGTCGCGGCGCTTTTGTAAAAGAGTCCCTCTAGTTTTTGACAGTTCAACCCGCAGTCCTCATGTTGGTAACCCAAACCGTTGCGTGTGAGATAAAAGAAAAAAACAAGCAACCACTCCATCCTGCCTCCCCGACACCTCCAACGCGTCGCCGCCTCCTGCAACGCCCCACCCTGCCTCACCACGCGCCGCTCGCCGCCGCCGCCCACCCCGCTGGCGCGCCTACCCCTACCCCGAGTGCCCCCACACCCGCAGCCTTCCACTGCCGGCGACCCGTGGCCTGCCACCGCCGACGACGAGGAACTGCCGGATCTCGACGAATCAGGTGAGGAATGGCGCGTAGGCAGCGAATCTGGAAGGAAGGCGGCCGGGGCTTGGAGCATGACGGCTACCGGCGCGCCATGGCATTGGGGGGAGGGGGTGTCCCATGCTCCGACCGTTTGTGTCCGCGCGAGGAGCTCACCCCCAAATAACTCCTCGGGCGTCCTGCGGGCCCAGGCTGGAGGCGGCAGGCCGCAGCGCGGGGAGCCCGCCGCGAGGGCAGACAGGAACGACGCGCCTGGCGCCGGCGGGGGATGCGGGAGGGCAGCAGCTCACGGGCGAGGAGGCCCCCGCGACACGCGGGGGGGGGGGGGGGGGGGGGGGGGGGGGGGGGGGGGGGGCTCGAGGCCGGCGCGGGCGGCGGGAGGGGGACTCGACGTACCAGGGCTATGACGTGCAGTGTCTGGCGAGGTGGGTGGACCACGCGCTGCCCTTCTCCCTGCTCCTCCTCGACGTCTTCATCCGCCAGCACCTGCAAGGTACGCGAATCCGCGTGCAGCACCTACCTCTTTCTTCTCTATGAAGCATGAGGTTTCCCTCATCAGGCTATACGCCTGAATTTGTGACGCGAGTTTGGTTCGATCCAAATACTGCAGAGAGTTGCTTGTCAGAAGATGATGGCGAGTTCCTCATTCCAATTGAGTTTATATTGTGTAGGTTTCTTCGTAATGATTTGGATTACCGCAGTCATGTTCAAGTCAAATGATATCTTGCGCAAGCAGACCGCTCTCAAGGTTTGTGCTTCTTAACTAGTGTGTCAACGTGCTTGTTCTGCTTCAAGAGGTTAATTTGTTAATTGTTCTGGCAAGCAGACTTCTCTCAAGGGCTTGCGCTTCTTATCTTGTGTATCAACATTATTGTCATTGTTCTAGCAGGCTACAAGGTTGGGGGAGCGACCCTGCCGTTGTCATGATGACTGCTCCTTCTGGCCGGATCGAGGCACGAAGACCTGTGGGATCCCCTCCTTCGGCAGGACCTCCTCATCTGGTGAGATTCCCTCCCCATGCCTGATGCCTCAAACCGTTCAGCAAGCACTAGCAAGAAATTCTGTTTACTGAGTAATTAAAGTATTGAATGCAAGATTGCACTCTTGCATGGACAGAGAGTGGAGCGCCAGCTTCAGTTTCTCATCTGATCCCACTTCTGGACTCCATGAATGAAGATAGCAATCCATTGGTCAATTACATTGCCTCTTTTGTTTTTGCTTTGTTTGTCCTGTTTAATCCCGTGCATTAAATATAATGGGTTTTTAGTGGGCATCAGACTTGGTTCAGATGGCTTTTGTTGTGAAAGAAAAGTTGGTTTTTTAAAGACTGTACTCTGAATCTTACATCTCATACTTGACTTTTTTCATAATTTATTTAGTCCTGATGAGTGTCCAACGGTATGGGAAATTAAGGATTTGCATGAGACTGACGATTGTGATTTTGGCCCTGTACTGAATAATTTTGGGAGCGACTGGGTGATGATTACAAGCCAGTTAACTGAATGAGTCCTTCACCCGCTGGCTAGCTAGCTATTCTTATCTTACCATTATATGTCTTCCTCAGTATTGTTTTGTGAATTATTTCTTTTTTCGAACTATGCAGGAGGACTGCCTGTGATGAGTTAAGGCACAAGAAGATCTACAACCATTTTAGCTCCAGCAGTTAGTACACAACCAATCAACAGTGCATTTTCACGACCCAGGCTTCTGAATTCTGACTGACAGGCTCGCAGGCACAGTCACATATAATCTCACGCATTCAAAATGCTAGCTACATGAAATACGCCCAGATTTACGAGTAGAAATCCAAGGTAACACTTATCGCTTAAAAGTATTTACTTCATTTTTTATCTTCATGTAAAAAGAGAATGCAAGCTGAAATATAAAGTCTGCAGATTCCTCCTCTATGTTCAATTTTCCTAATAGGAAGAACCATACCAACAACCCTTGAACTAGATTGGTCGAAGCAGCATACATACATATTCATGTTTTACATTTTAAATTTGAAGACCAAGGCAACTCCCGGTCGATTTAATTGGAGGTGAATGTCTGTTTTTTGTTTGTATTTAATCTTAGAAAACAAAATCTCATCAAGTGAAAATCCACAGGCATTGCAGTCCAATTGTTCTAAGGATTGGAACCAGACGTGTGACTCAATACTGCTTGGAACATGTGAGCAAAGTTTACGTACATGCACCTTCTTGGATGATACAACTTCTCTATGTTTGTACCTCCTCGTCATTCTTTGCAAACTTTATGAGTAAAAAGTAAGAAGTAATGTTCTCTGTCGGTGTCAAAACCGGCGGATCTCGGGTAGGGGATCCCGAACTGTGCGTCTAGGCGGATGGTAACAGGAGGTAGGGGACACAATGTTTTACCCAGGTTTGGGCCCTCTTGATGGAGCTAAAACCCTACGTCCTGCTTGATTAATATTGATAATATGGGTAGTACAAGAGTAGATCTACCGCGAGATCAGAGAGGCTAAATCCTAGAAGCTAGCCTATGGTATGATTGTATGTTTGCCCTATGGACTAAAACCCTCCGGTTTATATAGACACCGGAGAGGATTAGGGTTACACAGAGTCGGTTATAATGGTAGGAGATTTACATATCTGTATCGCCAAGCTTGCCTTCCATGATAAGGAAAGTCCCTTCCGGACACGGGACGAAGTCTTCAATCTTGTATCTTCATAGTCTAGGAGTCCGGCCGAAGGTATAGTCCGGCTATCCGGACACCCCTTAATCCAGGACTCCCTCAGTAGCCCCTGAACCAGGCTTGAATGACGACGAGTCTGGCGTGCAGATTGTCTTCGGCATTGCAAGGCGGGTTCCTCCTCCAAGTACTTCATAGAAGATTTTGAACACAAAGGTAGTGTCTGGCTCTGCAAAATTAGTTTCCACATATTGCCATAGAGAGAATAATATTTACACAAATCTAATCTGCTGACGTATTCCGTAGCGTGACATTACACCATGGTCAAGTCTTTATTCGAATCGTTTTATTGTTCCACCTCAGCGCGTTTAGCGAGGTGGTTTCCTTGGCACGTCTTGTCAAAGCAGAGATCGTGTTCCCTTATTCTGGGATTTTCATCAATACGGGCGTGGGTAACCCAACCGCACCATTGATTACGGCGTTTGGGAGACAAGCGAGTTTTACCAGGCTGGTGGGGACGCATAGTCGCGTCCGCCCATATAAGGGGATAAGGATCCACCTTTTCATCCACGCCTTCTTCCTCCTTTGCCTATCCATTTCCGCGCACTCGAGCTCCAGCGCCCAAGTCTGCACACCCCACCTCAACCTTCTCCAGCCATATCCGGAGCGGGAGGCAAGTGGATGGTCTCCTCCGTCACGGAGGGACACATCAAAAAACTGAGGAAGGCCGGATACTTGTCTAACGACATTGCGCATCGGCTTCCCAAAGAGGGGCAGCTCATCCCCACCCCTAGGCCCCATGAGAGGGTGGTGTTCCTCCTCCATTTCCTCCGTGGACTGGGCTTCCCTCCCCATCCATTTGTCCGGGGGCTCATGTTCTACTATGGCCTGGATTTCCACGATCTGGCCTCGAACTTTGTCCTCAACATCTCGGCGTTTATCGTCGTGTGTGAGGCTTTCTTCTGCATCCGCCCCCATTTCGGCCTATGGCTCAAGACTTTCAATGTCAAGCCAAAGGTGGTGCGCGGCACCCAGGCAGAGTGCGGAGGCGCCATGGTGGGCAAGATGCCCAATGTCCTATGGCTCGAGGGCTCCTTCATGGAGTCCCTAAAGGGGTGGCAATCGGGGTGGTTTTACATCACCGAGCCGCGCGACCCTAAATGGGTCGCAGCCCCCGAGTTCCGATCCGGACCCCCTACGCGGCTCGCCTCCTGGAAAGAGACGGGCCTGTCATGGGGTAAAAAAGGAGAGCTGACCGGACTCCAAACATGCGTCCAAACCCTGGTGGACAAGAAGCTCAAACTTGTCAACGTAGTCCAGGTTATGCTCATCCGTCGGATCCTCCCGTGTCAACAACGGGCTTTCAACCTGTGGGAGTTCGACCCGGCGCGGCACCGAACTCTTAGCAGGCTCTTTGACACGACGTACGAAGATGCCTGGAAGGTGCTTTTCAAGGGCGCCGAGGCCCCCACATCCGCTATCGAGGATCGCGGTTTCAGCACACAGCGTCACGCTCGTGCGGTAAGCTGTTTTTATCTTTTACAGGGTATTAGTTTTTCATAGTTTGACTCCATGCAGGATCTAAGCTCCCTTACCTTTGAAAGGATTGGCAGGAGACATCCGGACAGATCAACTGTCCGGCTCCTTTGCCCGAAGGCCCAGCGGACACTCGCTTGGCGAAGCTGCTGGTTCCGGCACCCTATGTGGTGCCAGAGAAGAAGGCCACGGGGACTCGAAAGAGTGCCCGGCGCCAGGAGGTGTCGGATTCATCATCCGACGACTCTAAGGCGCACTTCTCCCATGAAGACGAGGAGGAGGAAGAAGAGACCTCTCCCCCTCCAGCGGGGGGAGGGAAGAAAAGGAAGGCCGCCCCAACTGGGGAGGCCGAAGGGTCCAAGAAGGGGAAGACCCCTCCTCCGGATTACTCCACCAACGCCGACGACGGCGAAGAGGAGTGGTCGCACAGGGCCAAGCCCCTGGCGAGATCGTAAGTATCCGGATACCAGAGTGATTCATAGTATTCCCCCATTGCACAGCTTTTCCTTACGTCGAACATGTTTATGCAGTCCACCCAAAGACCGGCTCGACGTGTCGTCGAGCGGTTCCCTGGATTCGTCAGATGTGAATTCGCTTCGGAAGGCTACCTCCCTCCATCCTATGGACGACGCCGCGATGGCGTCCCAACAGGTTCCAAGCCAGGAGGAGGTGGTCCTGGAGACGCCGCAAGGCGACCTTTCGAACTCCAGGCGTAAAGGGGATAGAACCCCCAAGGGCTCCGAGTCCGGCCTTGAGCCGGACACTGCGCCGGAACCTTCAACGGTTCCGGACTCCGGTAGGCAGCCTCCTTCCAAGAGGAGCAAGCCTACCGAGTCGGCGACCTCCGTCCAACCGGAGGCACCGGACAATTTGCTGGAGGTGCTTAACGGCACCTCCATCAACGAGGAGCACCGCACTATTATGAGTGCGGTGATCCAGAAGGTTCAGTCCGCCAAGAGCGGACTGACTGAAGCATGTGCCAGCCTTCTAACAGGCTTTGAGGTAAGTAAAGAATATGTAAAAATATTATCGCATAGACAGTAGCCCCTGATGCTCTGTTCGGCGTTCGGAAAGAAAAGCCGAATAGAGGATCTAATAACATTCGCAGGAGTCTAACATAATCAAGTCAATATGCATATGCAGGCTTCGCTGCTGGCCTCCGTCGCACTGACTGCGGAGGTGGATATGCTGAAGCAAAACCTCGCGCGGTCCAAGAACGAGCTCGGCCATGCCAAGAGGCAACTCGAGGAGAAGGAAGGTAAGTAATACCTTGCGCAAGTATATAGAGAAGATGTGGTTGCAAAAAATGACAGGATCAACGTGCTATTATAGGGGCCACGACCGAGGTGGCAACCTTTAAGCAAGCGCTGTCCGAGGCCGAAAACAGAGCGGCCGCGGAGCGCACAGAGAGAGGGAGGCAGGAGGCGCGGGTGGAGGAGGTGCAGAAAGAGCTCCAGGCTCTCGTGAAAAAACACGAGAGTTTGGAGGTTGACTCAAAGACGCAAGCGTCCGAGCTTGCGGCAGCCCTCGAAAGCGCGAAGTCTGCCAAGGCCGAAGCCCAGAAAGCCCTTCAAGAAATTGAAGCGATGAAGAAGATAGCAGCGTGTAAGGCATTCGTTATGCAAAGCAAGCACGTGAAAGTGAACTACTTGTTACTTACCCGAGTCCGGAGCTCTCCAGGAGCATTCGCAGATTTGCCCCGTAGTGCGTCTGATGTCGCTGCCTACTACCGATCCAAGGAGGGGAGCTCGATGGAGAAGGTGTTCTGGTCTTAGTATGCTGATGCCGGACACCTGGTGCCTTTGAGCGACTAGCTGAAGCAAATGGTCGAGCTCCACAAGGTGTCCGAACAGGCCATAAAGGGTCTCGTAGTTTGGCTTTGGTCTGGAGAGGCTCTGCCTGGGAGCTACTTCGAGCTGGTAAGGTGGCTGGTGGATGCCTGTCCACGGCTTGAAGTAATCAAGCGCTCCGTCTGCATCGAAGGTGCCCGTAGGGCGCTTGCCCGTGCTAAAGTGCACTGGGGCAAGATGGATGCGGAGAAGCTGGTGAAGGACGGGCCGCCGCCGGGCAAGGAGCATCGCGTCCCGGAAGCGTATTATGAGGGCGTCCTGAAGGGTGCCCGCCTTATAGCGGATGAATGCTCCAAAGATGTAATTTTTGAGTAAACTCGCATTTGTGATCCTGTACGCTGAAAACTTCTTCATATGCGCTAAGCAACGTTTTTGAATTTAAAATATTACCTTCTGTGCGGCCGTTTATCAAATTTGAGAGATGGCGAGTCGTCGGCTTCTGCCCCCATGCCACGAGTGCTGGGGTGTTCGGGATAAACATGAGCGCTCTTTTTCCCATTCTTGGGTCCATCGAGGGAGGCGCTCAACACAACGAACAAGTCAATCGGACTATAATGCTTGAACACTCTCACTTAGCCATAGAATTCTATAATTTTAAATTTCGGCGAAGCCCGTAGTGTTCGGAAGACCGAGTTCGGGGCGCTATCCACGCCTAGGCCGGACAAAGCCGACTCCTCGCTCTAAGCGGCATAAGTCTTTAGGGACTCGAAAACCTCTCAAACAGCGACCAGCTCTCGCCTCATCATGACGGTCAGTTTTAGCTTTCTCTACTGAGGTACTTAGCCCAGCTCAACTAGGGCACAATCGCAGTAGTTCTCCTAGTGCTACCTTAGCCGATATAACGGAACGTAAGGTACCAAAACATAGGAGTCAGGCAAACCCAACTATTGACCCAAGACATGATTCGGAGCCAATGCATATAATGCTATAAGTTCGGGGTGCCGCACTTGTGAAAGTGTTCGGATTTCTCACACCGTATTATGGGGTACTTAAGCCCCTGGCGTATTGGCCGTACCAAAGTGTACGGGTGCAACATGTCATTAATGAACATATATTCGTAAAAAAGAGTAATGCAATAATAGACGGAAGCTATGCATTGTTTATTTAAAAAGGTTGCGATCAAAGCAAAACGATACAAATAGTGCAATAAGCAAAAGATGGGACTATTTAACATGTCCTTTCCAGGGGCGAGCTGCGGAATGTTATGTGAAACAGGTATACTGCTCGTTATAGAGACCACCTTAGAGTTCCATAGTGCGGCGTAGCTTTCTGCTTCCCTGGTTGTATCGTTTGTGCGATAATTGTACTGCCGGACAAGCCTTCCGAAGAATGGAGTCCTGAAAATAAGAGAAAATTAAGAAGTCGGCAGCCCCTAGTGTGGTTTAAGCCGTGTTTCGGGCGTGCCGTGATGGTGCCCCTCCCCCTGTGCCCATGGTATTTCCAGAGCGTAGTTATGTACACGCAACACTGGTTTCGCAAGTTCGCGAGGGCTGGGGTTGGGGCCGCATTGCTACGCTTGCTCGGAACATTCCAGGCGGTCTTGTTGTAGGTTACTCCGGGCGCGCTTGACGGTGTCCAGACGTTTAATGGCCGGACTGAAGAATTGTCTTGAGAGGCTGCTTTGTACTTCCGCTGCGATAGCCGCCGTATGCTCCTCCGTTCGGAGAGAGTGTTCGGTGTTTCCATTGACCGTGATGACTCCTCGAGGGCCTGGCATCTTGAGCTTGAGGTATGCGTAGTGCGGCACCGCATTGAACATGGCAAATGCGGTTCGCCCGAGCAGTGCGTGATAGCCATTGCGGAACGGGACTATGTCGAAGATTAACTCCTCGCTTCGGAAATTATCCGGAGATCCGAAGACCACTTCAAGTGTAACTGAGCCTGTACAGTTGGCCTCTACACCTAGTATGACATCTTTAAAGGTCGTTTTAGTGGGTTTGGTCCTCGAGGGATCGATGCCCATTTTCCGCACTGTATCCTGGTAAAGCAGTTTTAGGCTGCTGCCGCCGTCCATAAGGACTAGTAAGGTGAAATCTGTCAATAATTGGGTCTAAAACCAATGCGGCGAATCCGCCATGAGAGATGCTAGTGGGGTGGTCTCTTCGATCAAAAGTGATCGGAAAGGAAGATCATGGGTTGAACTTTGGGGCGACTGGCTCCATCGCGTATGCGTCCCTTAGCGCACGCTTCCGCTCCCTCTTGGGGACGTAGGTTGCGTATATCATGTTCACCATCCGCATTTGTGGGGGAAAACCTTTCTGTCCACTGTTGTTCGGCGGGTGGGGCTCCTCCTCGTCATCGCTATGCAGCCTCTTGTCTCTACTTTCGGCATTTAACTTGCCTGCCTGCTTAAACACCCAACGATCCCTGTTGGCGTGTTTGGCTGGTTTTTCGGGGGTGCCATGTATCTGGCATGAGCGGTCGAGTATTCGGTCCAAACTGGACGGGCCTGGAGTATTTCTTTTGAATGGCTTTTTCCGCTGACCGGGTTTAGAGCCTCTGAATCCGGCATTAACTGTCGTATCCTCAGCATTGTCGTCGTTAATGCGGTGCTTTTGCTTGTTGCGACGCTGAAAGTGCAACTATCCTTGGGTGGTTTTGGTAATTCCTAACAACATATAGCTCATTGAGCTAACATTATTTCAAAATTAATATTTCAGGAAAAGCTCAATGAATGGCATGGCATGGATGAGGAAAGTGAATCCCTCAAAATTCTAAGGACAAAAAGTTTGGCTCAAGCTTGAAGCTCAAGACTCTACATTTTATATTTTAGTGAGTCAAGATCACATTGAGTCTATAGGAAAAGCCAATACTATCAAGGAGGGATGAGGTGTTGCTTAATGGCTTGCTTGCTCAAAATTCTTAGTGATATGCTCTAAAATCCTCAACTACCTTCCCACATCCACATATGACCTAAAATAAAAGTCAAACTCGGCCCCACCGATTCTTTCTATCCGGCGCCACCGAGTTTCAAATGTCATAGCCACTGCCACAAACCCTAGGCAAATCGGTCTCACCTATAGGGATCTCGGTCTCACCGAGATGGGATTGTAATCTCTCTGTTTTCCTTCGTAACGTTTCGGTCTTACCGAGATGAGCGATCGGTCCCACCGAGATTGCAATGTAAACTCTCTGTTTCCCTTTTGCAACACCTTGGTCTCACCGAGATGAGCAAATCAGTCCCACCGAGTTTACCTGACCAACTCTCTGGTTAGCTTATTACCAAAATCGGTCCCACCAAGTTTGTTTAATCGGTCACACCGAGATTACGTTATGCCCTAACCCTAACCATATCGGTCCTACCGAGTTGCATCTCAGTCCCACCGAAAATCCTAACGGTCACTAGGTTTGCTAAATCGGTCCGACCAAGTTTAACCATTCGGTCCCACCGAGTTTGGCAAATTGTGTGTAACGGTTAGATATTGTGTGGAGGCTATATATACCCCTCCACCCACTCTTCATTCGTGGAGAGAGCCATCAGAACATACCTACACTTCCAATACACATTTTCTGAGAGAGAACCACCTACACTTGTGTTGAGGTCAAGATATTCCATTCCAACCATATGAATCTTGATCTCTAGCCTTCCCCAAGTTGCTTTCCACTCAAATCTTCTTTCCACCAAATCCAAATCCTGTGAGAGTGTTGGGTGTTGGGGAGACTATCATTTGAAGCACAAGAGCAAGGAGTTCATCATCAACACACCATTTGTTACTTCTTGGAGAGTGGTGTCTCCTAGATTGGCTAGGTGTCACTTGGGAGCCTCCGACAAGATTGTGGAGTTGAACCAAGGAGTTTGTAAGGGCAAGGAGATCGCCTACTTCGTGAAGATCTACCGCTAGTGAGGCAAGTCCTTCGTGGGCGACGGTCATGATGGAATAGACAAGGTTGCTTCTTCGTGGACCCTTCGTGGGTGGAGCCCTCTGTGGACTCGCACAACCGTTACCCTCCATGGGTTGAAGTCTCCATCAACGTAGATGTACAATAGCACCACCTATCGAAACCACGACAAAAACATCCGTGTCTCCAATTGCGTTTGAATCCTCCAAACCCTTCCCTTTACATTCTTGCAAGTTGCATGCTTTACTTTCCGCTGCTCATATACTCTTTTGCATGCTTTCTTGAATTGTGTGGAGATTGCTTAACTTGTGCTAAGATAGCTAAAATCTGCCAAGAACTAAAATTGGGAAAAGGCTAGATTTTTATTTGGTCAAGTAGTCTAATCACTCCCCTCTAGACATACTTTTGATCCTACAAGTGGTATCAGAGCTTTGGTCTCCATTTGCTTTGATTTCCATAGCTTTTGGCGGTCACGGTCTTGGTTTCACAACCTAGGAGAGTATGGCGTCTAGCGAGGGAAATTATCACCATAGAGGTCCTTACTTTGATGGCACTAATTTTGCTAGTTGGAAGCATAAGATGAAAATGCATATTCTTGGACATAACCCCGCCGTTTGGGCTATTGTGTGTATTGGCTTGCAAGGTGAATTCTTTGACGGGAAAGCCGAACCGTGAAGCCACCGCGAAAGAGTTGAAAATGCTACAATACAACGCTCAAGCTTGTGATATTCTTTTCAATGGATTGTGCCCCGAAGAATTCAACAAAATCAGCCGTCTTGAGAATGCAAAGGAAATTTGGGATACTTTGATTGATATGCATGAAGGTATCGGCTCCGTCAAGGAATCCAAATTGGATGTGCTTCAAAGTCAACTTGACAAGTTCAAAATGAAGGATGGTGAAGGTGTTGCTGAAATGTATTCTAGGCTTGCTCTTATCACAAATGAGATTGTCGGCTTAGGGAGTGAAGAGATGACAGATAGATTCATCATCAAGAAGATCCTAAGAGCCTTGGATGGAAAATATGATACCATGTGCACATTGATCCAAATGATGCCAAATTACAAAGATCTCAAGCCAACGGAAGTCACCGGAAGAATTGTTGCTCATGAGATGTCACTCAATGATAAAGAGGAACTTCACAACAAATCAAGTGGTGCTTACAAAGCCTCATGTGAAGCCCCCACATCATCAAGTGAGAAACAAACCTTCAATGAATAATTGAGTTTAATGGTGAAGAACTTCAACAAGTTCTACAAGAGTAGAAGCAAAGAGAGAAGCTCCAAGTCAAGGTCCTACAATGACAAAAGATCTTCTAGTCGAGAGCGAAACTGCTACAATTGTGGAAGGCCCGGACACTATTCCAATGAGTGTACGGCCCCCTACAAGAGAAGAGAAGATTCTTCCAAGAGAAGAAGTAGAAGAGAAGAATCACCATCTAGAGAAAGAAGGAGTAGAGATGATCGTTATGAACGAAGACCCTTATGGAGAAGTAAGGATTCAGAAAGAAAGGACAAGTCATCAAGGAGCTACACAAAACTAAGACATCAAGCTCATGTTGGTGAATGGGTATCCGGCTCCGACTCCGACAACCACTCCGAGAGAAGCTATCACTCCGACTCCGAATATACTCAAGATGAAGGTGTTGCTGGTCTAGCACTTGTGACAACCAACTCCTACGACATATTTGACTCACCAAACGAAGGAGTTGGAACATGCTTCATGGCTAAAGGCCCAAAGGTATCACACCCCGAGTATGTTGATTTCAATAGTGATGAAGATGACTTGTTAGGTGATGATGATTTACTTGTTGACAACTCTAGTGATGAATACTGTGATGAAACGTCAATTAGTCATGCTAATCAAGATAAAACGAATGATAATGATAAGGAGAAGATTGAGTCTCTAACTAAAGAACTAAACACTCTTAAGTTAGTTCATGAAACTATCTTAGAAGATCATCGAGAACTTTCAAGGACTCATGAGAAATTACATTTTGAAAAGCTCAACCTTGAGCAAGAGCATGAGTTCTTAAAAGCAATCAATGATGATCTTCGTAAGAGAAGTTCTTCTTACATTGCCAAGCATTTACTCTTATCCACTTACATGCCTCAAGTCAAGTCTGGTAACAAGAACAAGAAAGATTCTTCCTCTGGTAGTAACAATAATCATGCTAAATCCAATATTGTTGCTTCTAGTAGTTCTCTTGATTCCACTAATGATTCTCTTAGCCAAGTTACACTTGAGCAAGAAAATAGCTTATTGAAGGGAATTATAGAGAAAGGTGTTTACAAGAGCCTTGCCAGAAGTAGCAATTCGAGGAAATTGTACACAATCAAGGAAGGCACCGGAAGAATCAAGGTGTTGGTTTTGAACGAAAGTTCAATGCCAATGGAGTTGAGTGGGAAGAAGGTCAATACCCCAAGACGAAGTTTGTTCCTCAACAATAGAAGTATGATCCTACTTCTTTCAAAGGGACACAAGCTCAAGATGATCTTCCATCACAAGACCAGAAGCAAAAAGGCAAGGACAAGCTTCAAGAGAAAATTGATGCATTTGAAGAAGCTCCTAAGGCCTTGGTCAAGTGGGTTCCCAAGACTACTTCAAGTTCCACTTCATCAAGTAAAACTACCACACCGAGGATTCCCATCAAGATGGTGTGGATCCCGAAGAAGAAGAACTGGAGAGTTCTTGACGGTGACTCCGCCAACATACTTCACTCTTATCATCTTGGCAAGAACAAGTGCAATCAACTTTCACATCTTGCACTAGTTCAAGGAGTCACAAACCCTCTTGTTGGTAAGACAAGAGACAAGGTAACCTAGAAGCTTTCATAGACATCATCTTGTGTGTGCATCACTTTATGTCTATGGATATCCTTATTTGTTCCTTGTGGGACTAATCCGTGTAGGTATTGAAAGTGCAACTCACTCCAATGGATAACTTCAAATGATCTACATCAACATTGAGCATCCACATCTTCAACATCTACATGAAGTCATCATCGACAAAACCCAAGGTTAGTTCATCCCTCTTAGGGGGGATCTCACATCTAGGGGGAGCTTTACTCTAAGAATTAATCTAAAGCAACTCTAATGGTGTGAACACAACAATGCTTTATGTAAAAGTGGTAACCCCACTTGTGCTTAAACGATGAGTATGACCTATAATCAAATGTTCGCATTTGACTCCTAAGTCAATATACTCATATATAGATGACCTAGTCATCGCAAATTGTTTGATAGATGCTAGAATTGGTTGTGCATGCTTTGCCACATATTTCAATTGCCATTTTATTGTGTGAGCATGTTGATTGCACATTTTACTCATTCGAGGACATCCACTTGTTGTTTTGATTGATTGGTTTTCTTTTCTTTTGCCAAGTGGATGGACAAGAATGCCTAAGAACCCTCTCTAGCTATCTATGCTTTTCTCGTCTCAAACTCTATTCATGCTACATCACAAAATTTGATCAAGTCAGATTCGAACCACTCCGTGTGAGAAGCACTCGGAGTCCCCGATTCGTCATCGAATTAAACTTCCAAAACTTCTTTGTGCGTTTCGGTCTGACTGATTCATCCATTTCGGTCATACCGAGATCACTAAGTCGATCTAGGTTTTCAATCTCGTTGCAACCGATTTGAACCTTTCGGTCACACCGAGTTTCAGTAACTGATTGCAGTTATGAATCTCGGTGCCACCGAGTTGTTCCACTCGGTCACACCGACAGGGTCGGGCTATATATACCCACGGGTCAAATTTTGGAAAACTTTCCAAACCTCCTCGACCCGCGCTTAGCCCGCTCTGCCTCCAGGGTCTCCGGATCGTCTTCCTCGTCGCCAGCCGCCTCCTGCCGCTAGTCTCCGCCGCCGTCAACGGAAATCATTCCCGCTGTTGCCGCTGTAGCAAGTTCATCGCCGAACTAGGGTATGAACTTGATCATTGTGCTATCCTCAATCCGATTCCTAGCACATTGTGTTTGCCATGAATCTTGCCACGATTGAAACGATCTTATCCAGCCAAAACACTCTGTAGATTAGAGTTGAATTAAAAATTTAGGGTTAGGTTTCCGCCGAAACCATCTCGGACCCACCGAGTTGTGGAACTCGGTACCACCGATTCGACTCAGGCCATTGCACATGTAATTTTCGGTCTGACCGAGAATTGCAAATCGGTGTGACCGAGTTCAGGACTTTGTGAAACCCTAGCAGTCTCGGTGCCACCGAACTGTGACTCGGTCTGACCGAGTTCACTAGTTTAGATTCCAACAGCTGCTTCGGTATCACCGAGTTTACAAATCGGTTGATCCGAAATGCTTTCTGTGGAAAACTAAAACTAAGTTTTTGACTCATTCTTTTGTAAAAACCTCTGCATTTTGTGATGCTCATCCACTCTATCTCATCTATATCTATTCACAGGGTCTGCTGTCAGTGTTTGCAATATGTCTGATCAGAGTGACAGCCAGAACAGGTCAGAGGAGCAGGTTCACTTGAGTGAGGGCACTAGTCCATCTAGCAGTTCAGATGATGGTAGCAGGAGCACCCCAAGCAACTTACCCAAAGCTGCCACTAGGGCCAGAAAGAAGAAGACCTCTGAATCTGAGGATGAAGACTATGTGGCAGTTGAGGATGAGGCCACTTCCAAGAAGAAAGTGGTTAAGAAGGAATATAGCACTGCTGCTGCCACCAAGCTAGGCATGAAGCAAAAGGTTCTTGCAAAGAGAATTCCAATGTCCAAGGCCAGAGCATCTACTCAAGTCCCTTTGGGATCTGAACCCAAAGAGGCTGCTGCAGAAGGGAAGAAGACGAAGGAGAGGATCAAAAAGACCACTGCTAGAGTGCTTGGGAGATCCTCAATCATGAGAGATTCTGAAGAGGAAAAGGAAGAAGAGGTTGCTACACCAGCACCCAAGGCACAAAAGCTGATGGGTGATGCTATAAAATCAGGGGCTGCAACATCAAATCCCAAAGAAGCACCCAAAGCAGACTCCAAGCCCAAGAGTGCACCTAAGAAGAATACCAGGAGTATACCAGCTGCTGAGAAGAACAAGGCTCCAGTGCCTGAAGTTGCTGCCGATGAAGATGATGAAGGACAAGTCCCGAGGAAGCTCAAACCCAAAATCCCAGATCACAATGATGCTCATCCTGTGACTGAGAACATGAAGATCAGGAGAGACTCAGGGTTGAGGCTATGGAGAGAGTCAGATCCATATGCCACCAGGAGAAGCACTGCTGTTGATTACAGGTTCCACACAAAGGAACAACAGGATTTCTATGAGACAATTTTGTTGGACAAGAAGCCTATAGTGTGTGATATGAGGTGGGTCGACTGGATCTACATGAAGGAGAATGAAGAACGCTATCCTGGAGTGTATGACAGCTTCAGTGCGTGTGGAGTTGCAGACTTTGTTGGGCAAAAGCTCACAAACTGGAATGATGAGCTCATTATGCAATTCTACTCCACAGCACATTTCTATCCAGATGGCAGAATAGTTTGGATGTCTGAAGGAATGAGATACCAATCAACTATTGAGGAATGGGCCAATCTGATCAATGCCCCAAAGGAAAGTGAAGATGACTTGGATGTTTATGCCAAGAAAAAGATGGATCACAATTCTATGTCACAGATGTACAAAAAGATCCCAGACAAAGCTCTTGAGACTTTCAAGTTTGGGTCAGTCCATTTTCTTCTGTCAGGACTGCCAACGATCAACTAGATCCTAAGGCATACTCTTTTGCCCAAGTCAGGTGACCACAACATGATCAGAGGGCATGCAATTAATTTGCTACACATATTTGATGTGCCATAGAAATTCAAGGTCATGAGCCTCATGGTTGAGACTATCAAGAGGACAGCAGCAGACCAAAAGAGAAGTTGTGGATATGCCCCACAAATTCAGGAGTTGATTAACTCAAAGATGGGCATAGGAAAATATTTTTTGGATAAGGAACACTTTGTTCTCTATCCTGACTTTGAGGACAACCAAGTGGTTATGGATGAAGATGAACCATCCTCAGTACAAGCACAAGCCAAGAGAGAGAAGGCAAAAGCTGAAAAGGCTGCAAGGATGCCAACTACTGAAGAAGCATCTCAGTATCTCTTGAAGAGTAAGCAAGATCAGCTTGGCTACCTGATTGCATCCACTCTGAGGATTGAGAAGGGACTGGCCACCCTGACTCAAAATCAGGAGAGCTTGGAAAGAATCATGGAGCAAAAATTCTATGACTTGGATGTGAAAGTAACTGAGATTCAGTCTGTTGTGGAGCAACTTCAAGATGATATGCAGGAGAGGAAGGGCAATGCAACCACTGATGCATTTGCCAGAGTGTCTAGAGCTCAGAGGTCTGCTGCAGTGCCTGTTCCAGACACCAGAGCCCGTCATCTGCACTAGCTACAGATTCAGCGCAACCAGCTCCAGCACCAACTCCTTCAGCTCCATCCACATCAACTGAAGTCTTCGTCCAAGGAGCCATCTCTACGCCACCACCTGAAGACCAAGCTTGAGAGACGTTTTAGTGCTATGCATTTTCTATGAACTTTTTGGTATCTTGCTGCCAAAGAGGGAGAAACATGTATAGATCATAGGCTTCGAGAGAGAGCGTTGCTTTTTATTCTCTCTTGCTTTGGTGGTTGAACTTTGTTTGTCTTTTGATTGCTTGAGATACTATGCTATTATCTGTGAGACATTGATGATCATGTGGTTGATCATAATCTACACTTATGCTTGTTAGATGATATTATCTTACTTATCCTTATATGATCATTCACTTTGCTTGGTGATGAGTGCATGTATTCAATCTTTATTATTTTGAGCGCTCCACCAAGATGTATGTGACATGGAATAGTAACCCATAATCCTAACTCATTGTGCATTTGCAGTCCAAAGCAAATCTTAAGATATGCACAAATTTAGGGGAAGCTCTTGCTTTTCACATACTTCTCAAAGCGACAATATCTTTCACTCTTATTATCATTTGTCGAATCTTTGATCTATATGTTGTCATCAATTACCAAAAAGGGAGAGATTGAAAGTGCAACTATCCCTGGGTGGTTTTGGTAATTCCTAACAACATATAGCTCATTGAGCTAACATTATTCCAAGATTAATATTTCAGGAAAAGCTCAATGAATGGCATGGCATGGATGAGGAAAGTGGATCCCTCCAAATTTTAAGGACAAAAAGTTTGGCTCAAGCTTGAAGCTCAAGACTCTACATTTTATATTTTAGTGATCCAAGATCACATTGAGTCTATAGGAAAAACCAATACTATCAAGGAGGGATGAGGTGTTGCTTAATGGCTTGCTTGCTCAAAATTCTTAGTGATATGCTCCAAAATCCTCAACTACCTTTCCACATCCACATATGACCTAAACCAAAAGTCAAACTCGGCCCCACCGATTCTTTCTATCCGGTGCCACCGAGTTTCAAATGTCATAGCCACTGCCACGAACCCTAGGCAAATCGGTCTCACCGATAGGGATCTCGATCTCACCGAGATGGGATTGTAATCTCTCTGTTTCCCTTCGTAATGTTTCGGTCTTACCGAAATGAGCGATCGGTTCCACCGAGATTGCAATGTAAACTCTTTGTTTCCCTTTTGTAACACCTCGGTCTCACCGAGATGAGCGAATCGGTCCCACCGAGTTTACCTGACCAACTCTCTGGTTAGCTTATTACCAAAATCGGTCCCACCAAGTTTGTTTAATCGGTCACACCGAGATTACGTTATGCCCTAACCCTAACCATATCGGTCCTACCGAGTTGCATCTCAGTCCCACCGAAAATCCTAACGGTCACTAGGTTTGCTAAATCGGTCCGACCGAGTTTGGCAAATTGTGTGTAACGGTTAGATATTGTGTGGAGGCTATATATACCCCTCCACCCACTCTTCATTTGTGGAGAGAGCCATCAGAACATACCTACACTTCCAATACACATTTTCTGAGAGAGAACCACCTACACTTGTGTTGAGGTCAAGATATTCCATTCCAACCATATGAATCTTGATCTCTAGCCTTCCCCAAGTTGCTTTCCACTCAAATCTTCTTTCCACCAAATCCAAATCCTGTGAGAGAGAGTTGAGTGTTGGGGAGACTATCATTTGAAGCACAAGAGCAAGGAGTTCATCATCAACACACCATTTGTTACTTCTTGGAGAGTGGTGTCTCCTAGATTGGCTAGGTGTCACTTGGGAGCCTCCGACAAGATTGTGGAGTTGAACCAAGGAGTTTGTAAGGGCAAAGAGATCGCCTATTTCGTGAAGATCTACCGCTAGTGAGGCAAGTCCTTCGTGGGCGACGGTCGTGATGGAATAGACAAGGTTGCTTCTTCGTGGAACCTTCGTGGGTGGAGCCCTCCGTGGACTCGCGCAACCGTTACCCTCCGTGGGTTGAAGTCTCCATCAACGTGGATGTACGATAGCACCACCTATCGGAACCATGACAAAAACATCCGCGTCTTCAATTGCGTTTGAATCCTCCAAACCCTTCCCTTTACATTCTTGCAAGTTGCATGCTTTACTTTCCGCTGCTCATATACTCTTTTGCATGCTTGCTTGAATTGTGTGGAGATTTCTTGACTTGTGCTAAGATAGCTAAATTCTGCCAAGAACTAAAATTGGGAAAAGGCTAGATTTTTATTTGGTCAAATAGTCGAATCACCCCCCCTCTAGACATACTTTCGATCCTACAGATGTGACCTGCCACTGCTGTCCTTGGTATCCGAATTACCAGGGCTCTTGGTCATGTTATTGCTGCGAGCTGGCCAACTGTCTTCTCCCGCGCAAAAGCGGGTCATAAGTGTCGTGAGGGCTGCCATAGATTTCGGCTTTTCCTGTCCTCGGTGCTGTGCAAGCCACTCGTCGCGGATGTTATGCTTGAAGGCTGCTAGGGCCTCTGCGTCCGGACAGTCGATGATTTGATTTTTCTTGGTTAGGAACCGTGTCCAGAATTGTCTGGCCGATTCCTCTGGCTGTTGAATTATGTGGCTAAGGTCATCGGCGTCTGGTGGTCGCACATAAGTGCCCTGGACATTGTCGAGGAATGCGGTTTCCAGGTCCTCCGAACAACCAATTGATTCTGCTGGCAAGCTGTTAAGCCAATGCCGAGCTGGTCCTTTAAGCTTGAGTGGGAGGTATTTGATGGCGTGTAGGTCATCACCGCGGGACATGTGGATATGAAGGAGATAGTCCTCGATCCATACCGCATGATCTGTTGTGCAATCGTATTATTCGATGTTCATGGGTTTGAAACCCTCGGGGATTTGATGATCCATTACTTCATCTGTGAAGCATAGTGGGTGTGCGGCGCCTCTGTATTGGGCTATATCACGACGCAGCTCAAACGAGCTTTGTCTACTGTGTTCGGCCTGGACGGATTTACTGTATCCGGAGTGACGATTACCGTCTTGTGTCGTGGGGCGCTCACGCGATCCGTAGATCGATCTTGTTTGCGTTGCCTTGTCCTCCAATATATCTCGCAGGTCTGGTGCATTTTCCCATGCCTTGGTATTTTTTGAGTGGCGCCGGCATGTGGCTTGAGTGGAGGGCAAAGAGGCCTCTCTGTCGCGGCCACGGGGTGGCCGGTCGGCCGCATCATGCACTGGTGATGTAGATTTAGGTGCTTCGTCCTCTAATCGGGGTAGCAACCTGCGCTTTGGGTAGCTCTTGGAGGGGCGTTCGAGTTCATACTCTTCGGCCGCAAGAACTTCAGTCCATCTGTCGGCTAGCAAATCTTGATCAGCTCTAAGTTGTTGCTGTTTTTTCTTGAGGCTGCTCGCCGTGGCCATAAGCCTGTGTTTGAAACGCTCTTGTTCAACGGGATCCTCCGGCATGACAAATTCGTCGTCGTCGAGGCTTGCCTCGTCTTCGGAGGGAGGCATATAATTATCGTCCTTGACCTCTCTGTCTGCCGCTCTCTCATGAGGGCTGGCTTCTCCATCCTCTTGTGCTAAATCTTGCTGGAGGTGGTTGTCTTCGGCACTGTCCGGGGTGTTATTATCTCCCGTGCCGGAATCACCGTTTTTGCTTTGGCGGGATTTAGAGCGGCGTTGCTGACGCCGGCGCTTAGGCTGCTTCTTGGAGGGGTCATCCTCCGCTGTTCCATCGCCATTGCCTTTTTTTGGGTGTCCACCATGTATATATCATACGACGAGGTGGCTTTCCAGTGCCCTATAGGCGCTGGTTCTTGATCGTCTCCTGCATCGGCGTCCATACCGTCGATGTCTTCGGAGTCGAAGTCGAGCATGTTGGTTAAATCATCGACAGAGGCTACGAAGTGGATGGTGGGTGGGCTTTGAATTTCTTCATCATCTGCATCCCAACCTTGCTGACCATAGTCCGGCCAGGGCTCTCCTGATAAAGAGAGAGACTTTGGTGAATTCAGAATATCGCCGAAGGGCGAGTGCTGAAAGATGTCCGCGGCGGTGAACTCCATGATCGGCGCCCAATCGGGTTCGATCGGTAGGGGCGCGGAGGGCTCGGAGTTTGGAGAGGAGTCCGGCTCCTTGGAGTCACGGGCTTCGCAGAGAATAGGGCTGGTGTTCGGCTCGATCGCCGTAGAGATTGCAGCCCCTGAGGCGGTGTCCAACCACCCATCCTCGATTGGCGCAGTTGGCTCCGAATTAAGGGTCGGAGCTGATGCGGGTGTGGCCTCCAGGGCACTGTTTGGTGGCAGAGCTAGATCATGCCCATCGTGACAGTGCGGCGCGCTCGGCTGCGGCTCGAACCCGTCGAAGATCAAGTCTCCGCGGAGGTCGGCCGTGTAGTTCAAACTTCCAAATCTGACCTGATGGCCAGGGGCGTAGCTTTCATTCTGCTCCAGATGGCCAAGCGAATTGGCCCGTAGTGCAAAGCCGCCAAATACGAAGATCTGTCCGGGGAGAAAAGTCTCACCCTGGATCGCATCGTCGTTGATGATCGGAGGAGCCATCGGGCCTAAAAGTGACGACACAGAGGAACTCTCAATGAAAGCACCAATGTCGGTGTCAAAACCGGCGGATCTCGGGTAGGGGGTCCCGAACTG